>NC_056562.1:20880655-20886367 GCF_013358625.1 Macadamia integrifolia
AAAAAAAAAAAAAAAAGTATAAACAAGAATTTTCACCAACTCTTATTACAATCATATTTTTGTTTTAGCTCTGTTTAACTACAAGGAAAATGCAAATATTTTATTAAAAGTGAACATTTCTGTAATTTTTTTTTTATTATTATTCCAAAAAGAAAAGAATACAAATATATCATTGGGGTTTGGATTATATTTTACAAAAAAAAAAAAATAATAATAATAATAATAATTACCCTTCCCTTCCCTATCCTTTCCTCAACTAAAATGTTCAGACAAAAAGGGTGGTTTGTGGCTTACGCAATGGACTACAATGTTCCCTTTAACGCATCCCATGATTTTTTTTTTTTTTTTTTTTGGGTTAAACCGTTTAAATATGAAAGAGAAAGACACAAGAAAAGGGAACGTTATAAATGGGCATGGAGCAGGCACACACGAGATGGGTGTTTAGAGCGTGCCAAGTGTCGGTCGACACGTGACTAACCCATGTCTTCACAAGTTAGGCCTACGCCCCTTAAACCATGACTTCGACAGATTGCTTCTTGGACCAAAATACCGTCTTTTCCTTTTAACTCATCACATAACAATTGAAAGGTACTTTGAAAGAATCTCAAAACCACTAGTTGTTTCCAAATTCCAAGTAAATGAATAGCACATTCAAAATCTAGATTTCCCTCAGATGAATCTCTTCCAATCACTCTGATCCTTTCTTTTATCAGACTCAGAGGTATTCAACAAAGTCCCATAACCACTAAAATGTTTTCAAAGTTGAGATGTACTTGCAAATTATCAAATTCTATTTTTATAAGAAAAAATATAAAGAAAGGGATTGAATTCGCGGCGACAGCATATAGTGTATGCTAGCGTCTCTCTATATATGTCTTCCTCATCCTATAATTGGGGGCAGATACATCATTTTGTAGGAGGGTAAAAAGGGATAGATACATGGAGACATTAACATACATTGTACAACTTAACAATGTGTTTTTTTTTTTATCCCAAATATTGTAGGATAATAGATTCTTTGTGCATACATAAACCATGTCTTCTATGGATTGATACTGATATATACCAATTGGTCCTCTCTATGCTTTTTTTTCTAAAGTGTATTTATGTTTAAGGTAAATAACATTTAGAAATGACCGATGTCTAGAGTACCCAAAACACACACAATGTTAGTACATGTTAACAGAGGACGAAATGACCAAAATACTTTAAGTTTCTCTATCTATTAAATTCCATTTAATTGAAAAAATCTATGATTCAATAAAAAAATATATTTTTGACTTGGACCATGATCATATATGTAGCATTTTAATCATAAAAAAAATTCACAGATCTTTGATTTGTATCGTTACCATTCAGTTAGTTTTTAAGAAATAGGAGAAGGTTCTTTGAACAAGTGGTTTAGCCTACGTGCCCGTTTAGATTTTTTTTTTTTTCTATTTATCTTTTCTTTGCTCAAAAAAATTATGAAGAGACATAGTCTACGTTGCTTGCTCAAAGATAATTTTCCTTTTTAAAAAAAATTAATTGTTGAATTATATTTATTACAATTAGAATCTTTTCTAAGCTTTTAGATAGTCTGATCTTAGGTTAGGTTATATAATCTTGTTTTCCATGATTTAAAACACTAATTGATGAATGACCAACAATCAAAATCAAACATTTAAAATAATTAAACATTACATTATCCTTTCGTTTCAATTAAAATCTTTTCAAAGCTATAGATTGTGCAATCTTAGATGAGACTACAAACATTTGTCGTTATCTAATTACTATATGAACAGAAATGATCCAAATCAATGGTAAGAAAATGTGAAAACATGATTTGATCAACCATTTCATTCTAATTGGATTTTTTATATAAATATAAAAATTTTATGTATTTTTATCTTATATCATCATATGTTAATATCTTCGGACACTATTTGTGCTTCAATCACCCTAAACATAACTTTTTATACACTAGGTACCTTAAACATGTCAGATATCTCAAGTTAATTTATCCTTTTTTTTTTTTTTTTTTTTTGGGGAGGTGGTGGGAGAGATATGAAAAAGGTTTGATAAAATAATAGACAGCACCAATAGGAGCACTAGATGAGATATCATATAAGAAAAGCAGGAGGTCATTTCAAAAAAGGAAAAAGGAAGATAAACAATTAGATATAGTTGGTGCTACCTTATGATATACCGATAACATACCCCGAATACCCCAACAACATACCCAACCTTTTTCCTAGAATTAAATATAATGCAATGGCAAGCACACCATGATGGTGGGCGTTATGGGCTTTTATGGCTGGGCCACGTTGTGTCACTGATTAATCATCAGTTGCTTATCCTCTTTGTTATGAAATCCGCAATAGAAAATTGTATCGGGAGATTCAGGTATTGAATAATGAGCAATGGAGGGAGAAAATGTAAAGTTTCCTTTTAGAAAGGAGACCCCTTAGGATTAAGATGGGTTTGATAAGATTCAATTTATGTTGGAAACTGCTCTCTAAAATTAAATAAGCAGTTTTGATAGGATTCTTTGTGGGTGCAATTGGGTACACAAAGCTAAAAAGTTTTGGTGGACAAAGCAGAAGGGTAATGCTTCTCTCTCTCTCTCTCTCTCTCTCTCTCTCTCTCTCTCTCTCTCTCTGAGGCCCTTATACATACCTTCTACCACCTATATACCAGTAATTAGTGGTATTTCGATAAACTATTTGTATAGGTTTTGGTTATAAATTTGTAATGAGGGTTCGTCCTATGTAATCAATCTGAGCGAGAGAGAGATGTGAGGACTAACAACTCTAACCCTAGTCTCTATTGATAGAAAAGTAAATTTTATCTCACCATGGACTTAGGTAATTTTACCAAACTACGAAAATCCTTATAGACTGTGTGATTGATTGTTTACAAATTCCATTATTTTCTACGTCATTTTAGTTTCTCGTCTTTTATAAAACTATACGATTAAAGAGTAAAAGAATATTAATTATCTTTTCTTCTACCTTTATAATTTTATTTTATTAATATTTATTTATTTATAAATATTTTTAGTCTTTTTGAGTGTTCAAACTGGATCTTGAATAGGTGGGCAATGTAAGTTTAATCAACAATCAGATAATAATGTATAACATAGTCAATCTCTCTTAAGTCGTCTAAAAGTTGCATTTTCTGAGATTTTGATTGCAGTATTAAGGTGGTTGAGCAACAAGATGGGCAAAAGTGGACCACCAATGTTCAATGTTGAGCTTGAACCAACAAGGAGTGATGTAATTGTTGACAATACCATTTTGTCCATTTCTCTAAAATAATGATTATACCTTTTTTTTGTTAGACCAATGATTGTACTCTGAGGACTTAAATGTGTGCCAGCCTTCTTTATGTAGTCAAATAATTATCAGAGCTCAAGGTTTCATGGACTGTGGGCAAACCCAAGTCCGTAGGCTCTGTACTGTGGGCAAGCTTAAGGCCAAGGTTTCTACCAAAGAAAAAAGCCTAAGGCCAAGGGCCAATGGTTTCACTGGGGTTAGTAGAAAATAAAGACCTAAAAAGTCTCTCTCTCTCTCTCTCTCTCTCTCTCTCTCTCTCTCTTAAAGTTACTTTGGTAGGAAGAATTTTTTCTTATACCCTACCCCCCTTGCATTTCAGACAGCCGTCCGTAGCATCATAAGGAGCACCACCCTTTGGAGGTATCAAAATGGTATGGTACATAGGAGGTTTCTCAACATGATATATAACACGAAAAACCTTTCGATACAAGATAGGGCTGTTCACATGAAAGAAGAGAAGAAATGATTGATTCTCTTCTTTCTCTTTCTCAATGGGGGAAAGAGAAAGAAGGTCTTATGGAGGGATGGGGGAACAGTTGGGCGCATTTATCAAAATCCTCCACTGCATCCAGGATCACAAGTGGAATGCGTTGCAGGGGTGGGGAGGCAACGAACTCCACTTGAAAAGCGAAGCGAGCCTATCAGAGAAAGCCGTTGCGCGCGTGTCGCGTGCATCCGTTTTTCAACTGGCTTCAAAGTGCTAGTTGTAGCACGCTAGCGAGCGTACACTTCTGTGGCCCTGTTAAGCCCATGAGCTTTGTCTTCTCTGTCTGGATCTTTGGCCCGACTAGTCTCTGGGGTCACTGTGATACTGCTTACATAGGACCGGATCAATTCGAGATGGAAACTCTCATGCGGTGGCCCCAAGAAGTTAGGTGCAACGGCAAAAGTTTTATCATGGGACCTCGCTTCCTGAGATGGAGTACCGTGTCCCCTCCAAGCCAACTGCGCTAACGGCTTGGATAGCAGGATATATATGCATGCAATAGCATTATCTTGCTTTGCGGAGAGATTGTTTTTCGATTCGATCCCATAATCATTAGACCGTAATAGAACAACCTTATCATTATGCCAATATCCGCTCATGTGAAGAGCTGTATCTTATATCAAATTCTTCTACTTAGTTTATGCATGCATGGGTTATACGTACGTAACAAGCAAAGAAGACTAATTTGATGCAAGAGGAGTGCAATGCGCAAACTATGGATCCATTATCCATTTAAAAGTTCAATCTGTGTGTTTAGGACTATAAGCATCCCATAGACTAATTTTTTGCGGTCTTAGTTGATATGTTAACTAAGCACCACTTATTTCACATCTATTAATCTATGCAGATTATCCACATTCCTCTTTGTCTCTCCAATTGGGAAGCACATATACTTGCTAGATAAAGCTAGTCAGACTTTAATTAACAAAGGCCCTCATTGGTTAGCCAATGTAATATTCATGAGGGCCAATTTGGTTCCAATATATCCTTTGAATTAGTGTTAGGATATTTAGTCTCTTTGTTCAGTCAATCTCCTAGTGGGAATCCATGTCCTAATAGTGTGTCCTAATGACTGATGTAATTCAGAATCATGTATGATGTCTTTTTCTCATAGTTTAATAATTTTTTCTAGAAGAGTGTAGAAATATAACCCTAAAACAATGTAGAAAATGAATGAAAAAATAAGAACAAGAAATCACATAATGCACGTAGATTTACGAGATTTGACAAGATTGCCTATGTGTTCGATGAGATAAGATCCTCCTTCACTATTAATGGAGAATAGGGTTATAGCGTTCTTCCTCACACCTCTTTCAGTTTACTTACAGAGAACGAAAACCTTGTTACAAATATATAACGAAACCTTATATGAAAAATTTACAAAATACCCTACGATCCTCTAGAATTTCAGTCCACTTTTGTCACATATGGAATTTAAGACATCGTATATCCAACAAAAACAAACCTACCTACTTGCGTGGCTCTACACACAGACACATGTGGGCATGAAAAGATCACACTGCCCCCTCACCCAGATGCCTCCATGAGGCCTCCCATTGATTTATACACTATGCAGTGGGCTGCGCAAGAGGACAATGATTAAACTTTTCTTCGCCTTAGATAAAGAGAATCTAACTATTAAGGTGCATTATTTTCTCTCTCCCCCTCTATTGTAGAAGGCCGAAATACCCTTGATACGACCAAGGATTAAAGTATCGGTATCGATCGTCGTATCGATCGGTCAAAATTAAGATACGTATCGGAGGGTATCGTATCGTATCGGAGATACACTAAGATACGCTAAAAATACACACATAAATGGATAGGAAACATTTTTTTAAACACTTTTGCATAAAGAATTTGTTAAAAAAAGCTATTGATAACATGTATTATGCATAAACACTAAAT
>NC_056562.1:20886387-20920053 GCF_013358625.1 Macadamia integrifolia
GAGGCATGTCGTATCGTATCGATGTGTATTAGTGGTGTATTGATGCATATCGGTATGTATTGTAGGATATATATCGATACGAAATGATTTAAAAAATTCAATGTATCGTATCGATGTGTATCGTATCGATCGACTAAATTTAAGATACGTATCGGAGGGTATCGTATCGGTATCGGAGATACTTAAAACCATGGATACGACTTTTGCAATTCCATTCAACCATTAGACCCTGTGAATGAAGAGATTTTTTTTTCTCTCTTCACCGTGGGTGGAGAAAAACTAAATCTGTTTATATTTAAAATTAAAAAAAAAAATTAAAGAAATTGGTCTATAAGGACGGATTAGCCATCTAGGGTCCAGGTCTAAATGTCTAATCCAGACTTTATCTAGATTGATGCAAACCAATGATTTTAACCCTGATATTTAGCTTTAATCCTGTTTATAGTAAACCTTTTCCCACTAATTTAATGGTCTGGAAAGCAGATTGTCTAATCAGATAAAGAACACTTGTCATGCTTATGCAATTATGCCCACTAACTCATCTTAATATCTATCTAATCTTAAAGGGAAAAAATCATGTTAGATCAACAAAGATTTGAAAGATTAGTGTTCCTTGGCATTTTAGTGTCTGTATATGTGGAGAGAGAGAGAGAGAGAGAGAGAGAGAGAGAGAGAGAGAGAGAGAGAGAGAGAGAGAGCTTAGCTGTTTTTGCTGCTATATACACTGGCAAGACCGGACCCAAGCCAGCAACCCAAAATGTGCCCAAGTAGTCGACGTGGGTCAAAGGAATTACTTTGGCGTTTTTAGAAGAGGCAATGGACACTTGGAAAGCTTATGGCACAGCCCCACCAAGCACCAACAATGAAGATGATTTTTCTAATTCATTTACAAAGGGTATAAATTAAGGTGGTCTAAGAGTATTTATTAAAATTATCAATACCACAAGTTATCAATTTGGTCAATGAAAACAAACGCACACATTGTTTGATTATTATTATTTGATAAAAAGCAATTTATTGTTTAAAAAAAAAAGCCATGGTTGTTGAATTACTAACATCAAGAATCCATAAAATAGAAACCCTACGAGTCAAGGACCAGCCCTTCCTAGCAAGGAAATCAGCCCTTTGAACAAAAGAAAAATTTGGAGGAAAAAGATCACCAGTGAGATGTATAATTAGATCCTTATTATTTGATTCAATAATAGTATATGTTATAAACTGTATTCAATATCCTGCTCGCCTGCCTAAATCGCTAACGCGTCTCTATAAAAACTAACAAGAAAGACAATCTCTCAGAAGCTACTAATATTGGCCTACCACCATATAATTTTGAAAGATGAAGCCTAACCCACCAGCAATTGTTTGATTATTCAACATATTCAAAATTGAGAAAAAGGAGAAACATGGCTCCTATGCCCATATACAGGAGCCATGCTTTTAGACAGCCCTGCGAAATGATTGATCCACCCCTTATGAAAGATAAAAAACCCTATCTCTATTAATGTTTCCATAACCTCTTATTGGTCCCCACACTGGTGCAAGAGCCACACTTTCACACAGAAAACTCTCCCCCAAAATAAAAGTTTTTTTTTAATCATGTTCAGTGGGCCAATTTGGTTTAGACAAATTATAACACATTAATGAAGGGACCACTTGTGTACAAGATTTTATCCCTAGTAAAATGCCAAATGGAGAAAAATAGATCCTTACCATCAAAGCCCAACTTGACTATATGAACCACCCACACAACCAGCAAAGTTTTTCATTTTCTTATTTGAAGGGGTTACAAGGGAGAGAGAAACTTCTAAGACGTGCTTGTGACCAAGCAATGCACTTAGTTGCACAAAGTGCCCTTTTAATCTCAAAGTGCCCCTTTAATCTCAAAGTGCCCCTTTAATCCCACTAGGCAAGATGAAAATGGGCAAATGCTCACCCACTTAGGGGTGCCCTACCATATCATGAAGCCCTTTTGTTAACTCACTGGGGTGCATGTGAGTCTTTTGAGTGTGCAATAGAAATCCACTTTGGTGAGCACAAATCTTGATGAGTTGTGATGTGGGGCTTATGCCAATGTGGCCTTCTACCTAATACTGGACCTTTTGTATAATGGAGTAGGTTGGTGGAAGCTATGGAGCCTACTGGGCCTAAGGGCATAGTAGCCAAGGGCCTAATTGGTGAAGGGCCCATCTCATGTCATCAAGACCCAAGGCCCTCTTAAACATATATTTATGGTCTGGACTTTTGTTTTCAATTGGCCTATGTTAAAGATTTGTTAAACCCCAACTACAGGGCTAATCACAGGCCCAATTCACTAAGAAGGACACAAGTGTTTTTACATGGGGAAAAATGTTCTTTAAGTTAGTGGTATAGAGAAGGAGCACACCAACGATGGCTGGTGAAACGATTTTTGTAAATAAGGGCAAAGAAGTCATTCACGTAAAGAGAGAGAGAGAGAGAGAGAGAGAACCTTCCACGGTTGACTCAGATAAGTTTTTTTCCCTTGTCCTTTTAGGCTTGTAATAAGCTTTGTTTTGTTTCAAAATAAAGTATTTATGAAAAATTATCTTATATGAAAATATAAATTATATATGAATCAAAAGATGTATAATTACAACAAGAATTCAACCAACTCCCATTTAGGACCGAAACATTCATTATTGTCAAAAAAAAAATAATAATAATAAAGAAAGAGACCATTTTTGGTAGATTGAGCAAAACAAAGTTTTGTTAATAAAATAGCCAAAATGATTTAATTTTTGTTTGAATAAACAATACTTAATTTTTTAATATTTTATTTATTTTCAATATTGCGTTGATGCATATGTGTAAAAAAAATACTTTCTTTTGCTTAATCAAAAATAGATAAAACAATTTAGTAACGAATCTATGTAATTAATCCAATATATGTTTGAACTGGATCAAATGGCCTGAGGCTATGAGTAATGAGTTCCCCCCTCCTTTCCAACGATGTAGAGAAGGATTATATTAAAGGTGAAAAAACAGATATAGAAACTAAGGGTATGTCTATTTGGCGAGACAACGTAAGAAAAGAAAACCAAGAAAATCAAGCGGTCATAATAAGAAGGAAATAAACCACAAACAGATATTAAAATGAATTTTTCTCATAGGTATTGTTGGGATAGGCCAGAAAACAAAAAATAAAAAATAATTTTTCTTACCAGAAAAATGACTCAAATTTTAAAAATTAGAAGGTTTGCAATCCCAAACCAAGGCCTACGGACCATTCTAAGTGATTCCACTTTGTAGTCATTTTCTTGTTTTCACTCCCATGAATCGATTTATAAGGTGAGCCGGGGCTTCTCCTCATTGATTGTCTCTCCTCAGAGCTTCTCCATCTTCACGGATGCAACTATTTCCTTGTGCCCAAAAGTCCTTGGAGTGGAGTGGGCTGTGTGGCTTTTGGTCCCGCAAGAGTGATTTGTTCCATTGCCTTAAAACCTAACTCTTGCACCTGTGTTGGTGGGAGAGGCCTTGGCAGTTAGATTAGCTCTCTCTTCTGCCAAGTAAGCTAGTCTGTCTTGTGTCACTATCTTCTCAGCCTGCCTTACCCTCATTAGGTGTGTATATTCTCCACCCTCCCACCCTCTCTTTAATTGCTTGTATTGTTCAGGACATATTCTTCCTAAAAGTGCTATTTTCTTGCTGTATTTTTGTTCACATCAGCAGGGATGCTAATGGGGTGGCCCACTCTGTTGCAAAATGGGTCATCTCTTAACCCCCCCGGTGTTTTTGGTTGCCTCCTTGTCTGGTGGAATTCTTGACTTTTGTAACGACTTTTATGCCTTCTTTTAAAAAAAAAAAAAAAAAAAGAAATATACGGTGAAGAAACCCAAAACCATATCAACCTACGATAAATCCATTTCAAAATCAATGTGAGATCAACCTACAATTTTTTGATGTTTTTGGGTAGAAAGTTGGAAATTTATTTAATAAAATGTACCAACCAAAGCAATTATCTTTTGCATTTCCTTCTTCAGTAATTATAATTTTTTTTTTCAGCGAAAAAATAATAAAGTAAAAGTAAACCTTATTCATTTCTATATGATTCCTTCAAACGCTTCTATCCTAAAAATAATAATAAATAAACGCTTCTACTATAAATTTAAAGCATCTTTGGACGACTGAGATAACCTTAATTCTTCTGATCCAAAAAAAAAAAAAAAAAAAAGTTAGATAATCTCAATCCACTTGGTCCTATACCCACTACCATATCCTAACTTCTGATGATGGCAAAGGCGCTAATTCATTTCAGGTTCCATTGATATTTGCAAATAAAGAAGGGAGGCGGAAACCTGAATAGAGCTAGAAATAGTTGTTAGAGTGATTGGTGGTTGAACAAAATTAAGCGGTGTCATCATCGTTTGTTTAGGTGAGATGGTGATGGCACCAACCTATCCACCAAACCCCCACTTTCTTCAACTGCAAATGGTGCCAATCCCACATTGCAATACAAATCCAAATGGGTCATTGATTAAGCTTTTGCCTTTCTTTTGTTCTTGTCTCAGAAGCTTATCTTTATCTCTTCAGATTTGATTTTAAAACCATTCAATCCCCATTATTAAGCTCTCCATGGCTGAGGTCAGTTTTTTTCACTGTACATTTCATTTCATCAATCAATTGCAGTTCTGTTGTGTTAATTCTTTCTGCTCTGTTTGTTGGGTTGGATGAAACTGTGTTGATTTATTTCTCCTCTGGTTCACCCTAAATTGCACAATTTTATAAAAATATATTTTCTGAAGGATAAAATATCATGGGTTTCTGCATTAAGGGTGGAATTGTGGTGATGAAATGCAGTTAAGCCATTATATTTGTGGTGCTGCAAGTGCTTAATTCTTCTCTCTAGTTCTATGGAGATCCTGAGACTTTCAGATGAATGAAAATGCTGTTCCCATCAGATGAATGAAAATGCTGTTCCCATCTGGTTTCTTAAGCTTCCATTAATGGAGAAGGATTTACTTAGTTGTCAAATGAGGAATTTTTTATTTTTTTCTTTGGAATAGTTGACTTAAAGAGTATGTGCAAGTTTTAGGAAAATGTGGAAGAAGATCACATGTGGTGAAGCTTCAAAGGCCCCTGAAGAATGGCTTTGGAGGATTTTCAGGGCTGTTGTGAAAGTTATCCTCTGTTCTGTCCTCTTCTGAGGTTTTAAGTTTAGTACAAATGTGGTGTCACAGGAATCTCTACTATTTGAATACAGGGTTTGTTTTTGTTGAGACTTGGGGATACAAAATGTACATGAAACTATTCTACATCTGAAGGTTAAAACTTGTAACATAAACCAATCTTCTAATGACATTAAGCGAAGTAGAAGGAAACCACAAGGGGGTAGCCGAGTTGGCAAGGGACCTTCGCCTCAGGAAGCATGTGGTTCTAAGTTACTCCTCTTACCTCCTTAGGGCCATTCATACGGGGGTGTTTAGTGCTCTTCACTGTTTTTAGTGAAAGTTGAATGATTCTCATTCAATCCCAGTATGACCCCGTCCATGCGGTTGTGGGTTCAGTATGGGCATGTGGGACTAGTCAGGCTGAAGGCCTGGATACCCATCATTAGCAAAAGAAAAAAAAGAAGGAATTATATGGATTACTGTTACTTGATGTATTGATCGTTGTTTTGGAGGGACTTCTTTTACATGAGCTAAACTAATCAAAACCTCATTGTGTGTGGTCTTGATTATTATCTTCAGGTTTTGGGAATTAACTAACTTTTTCTAATACCATTTTTTACCTTGATTCCATCCTCCTAATAATGAAGGTACTTTTTTTACTGGTCCTGTCAATAATCGGTGGAGATCTTTCCTTTCTCCCTTTCTTCTCCTTGTAGTGATTCAAAGAAGAGTATAGAAATTTGAGACCGAAGTCATAGGATCTCTGGCTTCAGGAGTAAGATCAACATATTTATTTCTTTCCCTCTTTACTTGCTCACAATTTGCAAATTCTAGGAGAAGCAATTGCATTTAATATACTTATCAGATAGGATTATCTAGTGAGGAGGAAGGGTGAGAGGAACCTGTTAGTTAGACTTCTCGTCTCCTAATGTATTGTGCTGTTCCATTGAGATTTTGTTCCACTAGTTGGGTAAGGTTCTTTATCAAAATATCCTTGAGTGAGGGTTTTCTCCCACTAGTTGGTGACAGTCCCATGATGATATTTCTATTTACACTTCTTTTCATTGTTTGTCTCCCTTTTTTGATCAGTTAGAAGCAGAAAATATATCTCCAATCCAAATTACCTCTCCAGACCGAGGTAAAGCCAAATGGACACCACCGCGAGATGATTATCTTGTTGAACTGATGATTGATCAACTACCATTTGGGTGGAAAAAGAAAGAAAATGGATTCACAAAACAATCATGGCATTCCATGACAATTCGTTTCAATAGGAAATTTGGTCTACAATTTGAAAAATCACAACTGAGAAATCGCTACACCAACTTACGAAGGATTTACTTCATTATCAAATCACTTATTAGTCAGAATGGTTTTGGTTGGGATGAAGCTCAACAGATTATTATCGCTACAGATGAAGTTTGGGATCGTTATATCTCGGTAAGTTATCCTTTTTTTCTGAGTTTTTCAAGTCACTATGTATCCCTCCCTGTGTACTCATAGCATGTACATGCAGGATCATCCTGATGTGGAGTCATACAGGTTTAAGAGCTTCCCATTGTTCAAGAAGTTGGCCTTAATTTTTGAAGGTAACACACTTGTACATTTTTTTGGTGACATTTTTGTGTTTGGTTGTTCAGTGTGAAATATAACAAAATAAAGTCACAGGTGCAAAAGGAAAAGAGGTATCAAAAGAGGGCAATGACAACACTGCATTATCACTTTTTCCGTGTATTTCTACTTCGCCGAATACACCAGGACCTGATGCAGCACAGGAACAATCCAAGTCAAGTTCAGATATGATGTCCCCTCAAAGAGATACGCAACCAAAGAAGCGTAAGTTTGTCAAGGACACAACATCACGACATAAAAAATCACGAAATGCTGAATTGATGATTGCACAGGCTATTTCAGGAATGGCATTGAACTCGAAACTTAATGCAGAGCAAGTAATCAACTCTAGGCATTATTCATATGATAAGTGCTTGGAAGAACTACAAGAATTAGAAGGTTTGGATGATTCAGTGTTTGTAAAAGCGGTTAAATTTTTGAGAGATGAAAAAAATGCAATTGCTTTTATGACACTGAAAGGCCCTCGACGATTGTTCTGGTTGAAGACAGAATGTCAGGCAGAGGTGCCTTAGCTATTGAAATGTAGAGTTTTATGTGTTCACTTGCTTGTTAAATTTAGAAGACAACAGTCCTTCTAAATCATGAAGATTCTGTATATAATTTGAGTATCAATTTCAGGGTCAGTAGTCAGTACTGTTCACAGGGTTTTCCTCATCTTCTTTGTGATAATTTCAGCTCAATGATGGGCCTTAACAGTTTGTTCTTTTAGTTGTCACAACCTGAAATGCTACAAAATGCAAAAATCAGATTCACATTGTATCAGGTGGTGCAAACTGCAAATCATGGGAGTTACAGAGTTACTTGTGTTATCATCACCGATTTAATTGAAAAATATGGGGGGAAATATCCATTACGTGGTGGATCATATGGTTGAGAACGGATGCTAAATTTAACATGTAGATAATCCAAGTTATTGAATTGGCCAAATCATCTGTCACAAAAAAAAATTTAAGCTGCTTGCCTAGAGATTACTCTCTGGGTGTACCAAGAACAAGAATGGGGATGCACCTCATCCCTCCTTTTGGTGCCTCATGTTTGAGTAAGAATGGGGATGCACCTCATACTCTCTGGGTGTACCAAGAACACTATCCATAGCTGCATCCACATCTGATTAGCTTTCGAATGGATTCAGATAATTTCTAGAAACTGATTTTTCAAATAAAAATTCCCCTAAATGGATATGAACACGAATTGAATACAAATTTATGACTATCCATTTACATACCCTAGTGGAAACGGAAGAATGGTGTCACGAGTCTAGAGATAGTGGCGCTGCGAGCTCACTGTTGCCTTGAGCAGTAAAGAATTGGAGAAGATGGAAGGTGTGCTCAATCTCCACTTGCGTTGCTGTTAAAGTGCCATTTCTGAAATTACATATATGCCATCATTATTATTTTTTATTTAAAGTGCCATGGAGTTATAAAATTATTATTTAATTATGTAGTTTATTTTAATTGGGCGTAAACAACCTGAAATAGAAATAATAGCACCCGCATTTGATTAGATTTCAAATGGATTCAGATAATTTCTAGAAAACGATTCAGATTCCCCGAAACAAATACGAATATGAATCAAATACAAATTTTCAACTACCCATTTGCATTCCTATGTAGGAGGGGAGGGGAGGGGAGGGGAGGGGAGGTAGACAACATTGCCGGTTACTCCCCAAAAATAACAAAAATAAAAATAATAAAAATAGTAATCCATGTAACAACAAATGGTGACATTTCAAAAAATCACAAAACTAATATAAGCCATTCATTTTTATGGTTTTTTTTTTTGTTAATGTTTTATAGTTTTTTCATAAGTGACTGTTCTTGTTTAGAGTACACATGAATAGATGCACCTATAATGAGTCAAAGTGCGAAAAGGGGCATTTGATTGAATTAGATTGTGAAATTTAATGTGTGATTAAATAGTACCCGAAGGGACATTTTTTTTTTTTTTGGTGCCACCGGAAGGGACATTTGATTGTATTAGATTATGAAATTTAATGTGTGATTAAACAGTACCCAAAGGGACATTTGATTGAATTATATTATGAAATTTGACTTTGGTTAATCTATACTATGTTTTTTCTCTATATAACAGTAAGAATGATATCATCTTTCCACGTGGCATAAGACGCCTTGTGAGTTGTGACACCGGATCACGCTCTCGATACCTATTATTACACCATCAGATTTTATATCGCTACCATTCCATGCCGTTGGAGTAACAGTAATTTGAAAAATGGGTTCTCCAAACGCGCTTCTGAACCTCTATTGTGAGAGAGGAAATTGGCGGGAACTAACGGCTTTATATCAACAAATACGAAAACAACGCTTCCAGCCCAACTCCTTCACCTTCTCCGCTCTTCTCAAACCCTTCTCCTGTGCCCACCCTCCTCCTCATCAGCACGGCCAATCCATTCACGCCGATGCTAATAAGCGTGGGTTCATTGGCTCCGATCACTATGTGACCAATGCCCTTATAACCGTGTATTGTGGACATGGGTCGCTGCAGAGTGCACGCAAGCTGTTCGATGAAATCCCTGTTCGAAGCACCGTTTGTTGGAACACTGTGATATCAGGGTTCTTCCATGCTGGATACTGTGATGGAGCCCGCAAACTCTACGAAGAGATGCAACGGTTGCAGCAGCCTCCCAATGACATCACCTGGTCGGCCATGGTGGCAGGCTACAGTCAGAATGACCAACCTGAGAATGCATTGCGTGTTTTCAAGCAAATGAGAGGAGAATATGATGAAATGGGTTCTTCTTTTTCGCCTAATTCTCACATCTTTGCTACTGTTTTCTCTTCTTGTGGAAAAGTGAGAGACCTTGGTTTTGGAGAGCTAGTCCATGGTTATGTTGTGAAGATAAGCACATATATTGAGGATGATGTTTTTGTTGGAAGCACTCTTGTCGATATGTATGGTAAATGTGGTTGTCTGGAACAAGCTAGGCTTGTCTTTGATTCTATGGTGAAGAGATGTGTGGTAACCTGGTCTGTGCTTGTAGCAACTTATGTACATAATGGTTGCCCTGTTCATGCTGTTGAGGCTTTTAGGGAGATGGTTTGTGAGGGTGCGGAACCCAATTATGTTACTCTGACCACACTTGTCACAGCGTGTGCCAACACTTCAAGCTTGATTTTAGGGAAGGAACTTCATGGTTTTATTATTCGGAAAAGAGAGATGGACCTAGATGTTTTTATTTCAACATCCTTGATAGACATGTATGGTAAGTGCAGTTATATGGTATATGCTCGTCAGATATTTGAGATGAGCAAGCCTTATCTGAGATGCAGTGGAACGGCAATGTGGAATGCAACTATTTCTGGTTATGTGGAGAACAATTTTCTTGATGATGCATGGGCTGTGTTCCGATCTATGAATCAAAGTGGTGGCACCAAGCCCAACTCTATCACTATGGCCATTGTTCTTCCGTTGTGTGCTAGATCTGCTAAGCTCTTGTATGGAAAAGAAATCCACTGTTATACTCTTAAAAATGGTTTAGATGAAGAAACACTTGTAGGGAATGGTCTGTTGGACATGTATTCTAGGTCTGGGAGGCTCCTATTGGCAGAGAATCAATTTAAAAAAATGAATAAAAAGAATCGAATCACATGCACTTCAATGATTGATGGCTACGGAATGCACGGAGATGGGAAAGGTGCAATGAGGGTTTTTGAGGATATGGTAAGAGAACAGGGTGTAAGTCCAGATCATATCACATTCGTGGCACTGATCTCTGCATGTAGCCATGCAGGTCTAGTAGAGGAGGGGCTCAGATACTTCAAAGCAATGCATAGGGACTATGGAATTGTTCCAATGGAGGAGAATTACGGTTCTGTTGTTGATCTGCTTGCACGTTCTGGGCAGTTAGAAGAAGCTATAAATTTGATAAGAAAGATGCCAATGAAGGCAGGTGGTAGCGTTTGGGGAGCATTACTTGGTGCATGTAGGATACATGGGTATACTGAAGAGGCTGAGCATGCAGCGGAAAGTCTACTCAAACTGGTGCCTAATGAGGGAGGCTTTCAGAAGTTGTTGTCAAGTATATATGCAGATATGGGCAAGCTGGACAGCGTTGCAGAGGTAAGGAGAGGAATGAGAGAAACGAGTGTGCTTGAAAGGAAGGGGTTTAGTTGGTTGGAGACCAAAGAAGGGATATATGGATTTTCTGTGGGGCAATAAAATTTGTTTCCAAGACAGAATGGACTTGTAACTAATGCAGTCTTCCAAACCGAAGGTTTCTGCAATTATATTTCTCTCAGTCTGGAAACCATGGGTTGATGATTTCACAAAATACAGGAGAAGGATGGTTAGAAAGGGAAACAATGGCTGTTTGCATGAAAATGATTGACCAACTTCAATTTGGGTTGAAGAAGAGAGGAAATGGATTCACAAAGAATCATGGTATTCCATGACAATTTTTTTCAATAGGAAATTTGATCTGCTGTTCGGTAAAGCAACTACTGATAAACCTCTACACCAACTTATGGGTGACTTACTTCATCAAGTCACGTAGTATTCAAAGAACAGTTGGGAAGAGTCCCACCAGATTTTTACTGCTAAAGATGAAGTTTGGGATCATTCTATATCAGTAAGTAACCCTTTTATGAATTTCAAGTTTCAATGTGTGCTTGTAAGCTTATATAGCAAATGTATGCAGGAACCTGATATGAAGTCTGACAGGCTTAATAGCTTCACATTCTGCAAGAAGTTGAAGCATTAATCTCTGGAGGTAAACCCATTGTTTTTGTCATAAATTTAATTTATTTGGTTAGTCAATTTAAAAAAAATAATAATGTGACAGGTACAAAAGGAAACTATGTCTTACATGTACAGTAGAAGTGCCAAAAGAAGGTAATGGCGAAATTGGATCTTCACTTTTTATTGAGATCCGATGCCGTGCAGGAACAGTCCAAATCAAGTTCAGATATGATGTCTTCTAAGATGCGCAACCCAACAAGCATCAACTGCATTGAACTCTGTAATTAATGAAAAACAAGTTAGCAAAGTCCAGGCAGTATTCATATGATAGGTGATTGGAATAATTACAAGAATTTAACGGTTGGATTCAATATTCGTAAAGTCAGTTAAACATTTGAGAGATGCAAGTATTCAATTTCTCTTATGATGCTGAAAGGCCGTCAATATTTTTTCCGGCTAAAGATAGAATCTGGGGCTGACTTACCTTTAGAAATTTAAACTGGATGGCTCTGTTTTTAGTCAATCATTTTTGCTGTATGTGTTCTTGGTTGGTGACATGTAATAGCTACTGGGCTGTTGGGATTTCATTTGAGGTTCCAACCATGTATAACTTTGGTGGCAAGAGTATTGCTCATGCTGATTCATGGTCATGCGCATGAACTTGAATGCAACAATAAATCAAACCGGTTATACTGATATGAAAGTGTGTTTGTTGCAAGGTGCGGAGAAAATTTTCAAGATTGGTTCTTCGGTTTCCTAATTTTTGGGATATCAAATTGTTTACCCAGTTGCTAAGCGTCTAGTTGTCCTGGCCTTCTGAGTCATGCAAAGGTAGGCTATTTGACTGTACACCTCCCTGGATTGTTTGATGGGAAGATTTATTTGGACCATGGATTGCCACTATCACCTAAGCTAGGAAGTAGAGCTAGTAGGATCACATTTCTGGATGCGTTTATCATTGGTTTTGGCGCGTGGAAGGAATCAAACTTCTTGTTTAGAGAATGTTCTTAAAGTTTATGAATAAATCTACAAACCTTTCTTAAATTTCATGAATCAGTCGGCTAACCTTTTTGTGTGTTTTGTGTGTGTGTGTTGGGGGGGGGGGGGGTTACACGGCCTTAATCACTATTAACTGTAAAGATACAGGACAACAAAGGATCACCATTCCAATTGTTGTATCCAACAGAAACATATTGTCATAATCTGGCGACAAGAGGATTATCAAAATACAGTTGACTTGTAACTTTGAGAAGTCTCTTACATGAAACTGATTAATTGGTGTGATTGCATTTATATATTTATATTGTAACAATGTCTTCTTTCAATACATTGATAGCTAAATCAACCAAACTGTCCTCAAAAATCCTGGAAGATAGCACTTGAAGTAGAGGTCTTTTGGGTAGGGGACCAAAAATATTAGGGAAATTATCCAATACCACCCCCAAAATGGAAACTAATTCGGAGTAACCCCTAAAAATGAAAATAATATCTAGTAGACCCCTCACTTTCTTAAAATTATATCTAAAAAACCCATTCCGTTAGGTTTAAGGTGTTAAAGTGATGATGTCATCAATTAGTTTTTGTTAAATGGCGAATCTACCCTTATGGGTATGTTAAGTTACGCTATTGACCTTCGTCCCCAATTAGTAGAGTAGAAAGGTTTGAAATACTTTCCTAAAATCGAAAACTATTGCTCCGACATCCCTAACCTTCTGATCGCCGTTGCGCTGCTCTGCTCCGTTGCCGCTGCGCTGCTTTGCTCCATCGCTGCTGCACTAACTACATTGGTGAAAGCACTAGCCTGTGCTTGGACTTCTTCTATTCCATCACCTACGAAGACTACACGAAGGAGGACGATGAAGCTTCACCTTTGTTTACTTGTGAGGTGAAAGCCCTAAACGCTATGTGTTTGCATTTTGGGATTTTTTTCTCTAAAATCCCTCTCTCTTATTTGTGTTCGCATCTTCTGTCTTTGATGTTTGGGTAACTTAAATTTCTTTGGGAGATCTTTTCTTAGTTGTTAGTAGATGTATTACATTTAAATGAATTTTTCTTCTGGGTTCCCCCTCAAAAGATTTAATGGAGCATGATGCCCTTCTAACAATCCAATATATGAACCTGCTATAAACTGAGAAATATTCCTCATGTGGATAGTGGACACCACTGTTTTCCTTTCAATGGAATTATCCTACTTTGTCACAAAAAGGGCTCTCTTTTGATAAAGTTGTATTGAATTGTTCATGTGTGATGTGGGGGTGCTGACAGGATATGTGTTGTTCTTTACTTTTGAGCTGCCTTTGAACTTCTTACTGTCTGACATTTTATGTATTTAATTGTTGTGTTGGAGTGGAGTGAATCACACTTGGATGATGTAGATAATGTGGTGACTTTCCTTGCTTATATTTGATGTTTGTTTGGCAAATAAGGACTGAGTCTATTATGTTGATAGTATGGTATTTCACAATCACTGATGCTTCATGTGACTGTGAAGGCTCAATGATTGCTGTGAAGTGGTTGTGATAGCTTTTTATGGTGCAATTTTTTTCCTTTGAAATAATTCTGTGTTTTGCTAGTCACTAGTCATGCTTGATGTTCTTGCTGGTATGTCACTACTGTTTTCAAATTCCCATTTCTTTGAATAGGTTTGTGATCAGTTTCCCAATTTGACCATGGTTTTGAAATTTGTGAGGAATGGAGAAAATAAATCTAATTCACTACACTTACTATGGGAGGCATGCAGAGCTATTAGGAGATCCAGACTTCTATTCTCACTTGGAAATGGTGTCAAATGTGTATAATACTGTTATCAGAGAGTTTACCCCTGTAGGTCATACTGTAAGATTCAAGTTGAAGTGTATATTACCAAATCTGGATGAAATGGATGTAGGTGATGACAAGACTGTTATTACTATGTTTTCTTTACATGCTGATGTGGATGTGATCAAGGTATGTGTGTATGATATGCATGTAAGCAAATACAGTACTTCAGAGTATACCATTAATAGATACTTTGGTCTAGTAATAAAGAGAGAAAATATCCAAACAATGACCAATGTGACCCTAAGTCCAAGTGCTAATACCAGTAGACCTGTGAAGCATATTGTTAGGAGAGGTGGTGCTATTGGTAAGGCTTCTTCAAGTGCTAATGGTACTGGAAAGGGCAATGTAAGCATTAAGAATATGAGTGGTATTAGAGTTGATGCAAAAGCCATTGATGGAGAAAATGTGAAAAGCGTTAGCAAGTCCAGTATCTCAGCTGGTGGAAGTGATAGTACATCTGGTGTTGCTAGAGGTGCTTTTGTTAAGGGTAAGGGGAAAGAAGTTAATCAGCAAATGCAAGCTGATCATATAAATTCTAATGATGATGAAAACAATGAGTATGAAGTTAATGATGACAGTGACAAAGAATATGTAGAGTCAGAGAAAGACAGTGAGTCTGATGATGATGATGACAAAAGTGATTTAGATGATGAGTTCAATATGAGATATAGTGATGCACATGGTAACCCATGTGTTGACAGTGATATGGATTACAACTCTGATGAGTATAATGGAGTGTTTGACAAAGATTATGACAAGGAAACAGATATAATGGTTGCCTTTGCTCTAAACTCTGTGTTTTATGTTGTGTATCACTTTAGAGCTGCCCTTCAAACTTATGATATACAGGAAGACATTGATATTTTGAGGGCAAAAAATGAAAAGACCAGGGTAACTACTTTATGTAATGGGGATGGTTGTAACTGGAGGGTACATGCATTTGTTATGAAGGATAAATCCACCTTTAAGATCAAGACATTAGGTCCACCACACACTTGTAGTAGTGGAACTACAAAAAGGAACAAGAATGTAACTTATAGGTGGGTAGTAAGAAAACTTGCTCCAATGCTGAAATCAGAGCCAGATATGACTGTGAAGACTATGCAGTCAATTTTACACACATGGTATGGTTCTGAAGCACATCCTCTACAGTGTTATAAAGCATGCAGACTAGCAAGAGGAGAGAGTGAAGAGAGCTTTGCCAGTGCATATGCCCAATTGCCTGGATATGGTCATCTGTTCAAAAAGTCTAACCCTGGTACCTATTTTAAGCTACAGCCATATGAGAGACATAACTTAACCAAACCTATACAATTCAAGAGACTTTTTGTGTGCATCCAAGCTTGCAAAAATGGATTTTTGAATGGTTGTAGACCTTTTATAGGTCTAGATGGATGTCATCTTAAAGGTAGGTTTGGTGGAGTCCTCTTCGCTGCAGTTTCAGTGGATGGCAACAATGGAATATATCCTATTGCATTTGGGATTGTTGAAGTGGAAAACAAAGAAAATTGATCATTTTTCCTATATTGCCTAGAAGAAGTACTTGGGGTGGAGAACTTTGAAATAGGCCTCACATTCATGTTAGATAAGTAGAAGGTAATAAACTTGTTTTAGAAATCTATATTTATAAGTTCATTTATCTATATTCAACAAGAGAGCATTAAGAGTGAATAATCTGTTTTGTAGGGGCTTGCAAATACAATTTCTTAGATTTTTCCTTATGCTCATCATAGAAATTGTTGTAGACATTTATATAACAATTTCAAACGCACATACCTAGGGTTGTTGTTGAAGACCCAGTTTTGGAAAGCAGCTAGAGCACCAACTGAATTAATCTTCAAGAAAGCAATGGACAGGATGCAACAATGCAATAGTGAAGTATATGAGTAGTTAATGAAAAACAATAAATCTGCCATGTGGAGTAGACATGCTTTTGATTTTAGAGCAAAAAGTGAGCATATTACCAATAACATGATTGAGTTTTTCAACAACTGGGTAGGAGTATTAAGAGACAAGCCTATTCTGACCCTAGTTGATGGGATTAGAGCTAAGTTGATGAAAAGACTGGACAAAAGGCATAGAAAAGTTGTTGATATGAATAGAAAGGTGACCCCAAGCATTCAGAAGAAGGTGGCACTGGTTATGGAAGATGCAAGATTTTGTAAGACTATCCCAGCAGGATATGTTGAATTTGAAGTCATTGATGAAAATTCAAGGTTTGTGATTAATTCGACAAAGAAGACCTGTTATTGCAAGGTTTGGGATGCTACAGAAATTCCATTTAATCATGCTACAACATCAATCAAGCATATCAAAGGTAATATTGAAGCTTACTGTGATCCATTCTACACAGTAGATACATACAAGATGGCACATAGAGAAATGATTCACCCAATACTAGATTTAAGGAATTTACCACCTGCTAGTGAAGGTAATGATGCATGGCATCCTCCACCATTGAAAAGGCTACCTGGTAGACCCAAGAAAAATAGGAAAAGAGAGCCTGGTGAAGAAGAACATTCATAGTTGAGGAAAAAGGATAATCAATTACAGTGTGACATATGTACAGGGTTTGGACACAACAAGAGGACTTTCCAAAGAGATCCAGTCAATCAGGAAAAGGAACCATCTACCAACAAGAGAGGTGGTTTCAAGGTATAAACATTTTAGTAATTGTTATATAAGTTATAATTTTCATTAGAATAGTCTTAACCAAATTTATTTTTTGTGACCTAAAGTATAGAGAAAGACAATGGACCAAGATATGAATACAGCTACAAGCTCCCAAATGGTGACCAGATCTCAAGCTTCTCAAGCTAACCCTGTTATGGATGCAAAAGATAGGCAGAGGGAAAGAATGGCTAGGAAGGCAGCATGGATAAAGGCTAAAAGAGCTAATGAGAAAAGAGATGGTGGAAGTAAAAAATATGGAACAAGCTAGTGTTATACTTTTGGTTCATGTTGGGGTGTAAACAATTGATTTTGAAGTGACTTTTTATTGGTGGTGTAGTGTTTATGGATGCTATGTGTTTGACATTGGTCTTGAGTCTCTTGACTACATGGCCTTACTCTTTTTTGGTATTGAAGTACTGTAGTTATGCGTTTGACATTGGTCTTGACTACATAGCCTTTTGTTGGTATTGTAGTACTGTGGTTCTGTGTGACATTGGTCTTGATTACATGGCCATACTCTTTGATGGCATTGGAGTAATTTGGTGCAAGACTTATTTATTGGATCCCCTTATTTACTTAAGTTCCAGTAAATTTTGACTCATCTTGTACCTTAATGTTGATAGTAAACAGAGCACTCCATAATTAGATAAAACAAGTCCATGTCAACCACATTTTCATTCATATTACAGCTTACAACTTGAGATGTCCTTCATAAGCTTCTAGCAAGCTTTACCCAGTCAAATACATTAAAAAGATAACAACAATAACCATTATAACCTGACCCATCACATTCAAGCTATTCTTCAAAGTACGGATTTCTTCAGTCAACTTCTGTAGCTCATCCATCATATGTTCCTCTATTTGTACAAGTCTTTCACATATTGTGGTTTCACGTGTAGTAGTTTCAGGAATGCCTTCAACTGGTAAACACCATGAAAAAAAACCACATCCTCCTTTTGGAGACTTTGGACAGCAGTGGTAGAGCTTGTTCATATTCTGGATAGACTCAGAAATCCTCATTGATGCCTTCCTATTACATCCACATCTTAAATTCCGATAATTTAATGGACATTTGGAGTTGGAGGAGTCATTATCACTGCTAAATGACATGGTATGTCTGTGAAAAAAAAAAAACAGATATTGAAATCAACACTACATATGAAAAGAATTAAAACTAGAATACTACACAACAATAAAGATTGAAACTTGTGGACTCAAATCAATGGAGAATAGAGCTCCCCTGTTCTGAAAGCAGCATGGATAAAGGCTATAAGCTCCCAAACATAGCTACCCTTTTGATAAAATGCCCCTTTCAAAGGACCTTCAAGGGTATGAGTCCAGAGGCATAGCTGCCCTGTCTTTTGATGATCAAATAACTTGTTTTGAGAAGACTAGAAGCAAAATCTAGAATAACTACCCATTCTCTGAGAAGAACAGAGCAACAAAACCCATTCTCTGAGAAGAATAGAGCAGCAGAACCCATTCTCTGAGAAGACCAGAGCAGCGGCTTGCATTAGCTTATTTTGAGAAGACAGAGCAGCAAAACCCATACTCCATCAGGTGGGAACACATAATATTGTCTTCAATGGGGTTGGTCCTCTAGGTTGCATCCCTTAAGGTTGAAATCAAAGAAAGGTTGATGCTTACACAACACTTACCTTTGGTTCTTGGCTTACAAACAGGAAATGGGGGTCACTCCAGTTGCTATTAGGGCTTCTGCTAGAGCCTTCAAGCTTCGGTTACTAGGGCTTCAAGCTACAAGCCTTTGAAGATTTTTTGCTACCGCTTCAAGCTTCGGTTGCTGTTAGGGTTTCAAGCTAGAAGCCTTCGAAGATTTGCAAGAAGTAGTTTCAAGCTTCGATTGCTGCTGCCGAACTCACCTCACCGGAGTCGCCAGATCTACTTAAAGGAGCTGCGGTTTACTCTCCCAGCTAAGGCCACGGCTAAGAGAGTTTGGAAGAAAATGGGGTCTCTTTAGAATTTAAGTATAAGGGTAAAAGGGACATTTCATACTTCAAGTTAACGGTGTTACAATTTAGGGGTGTGGTAGATATTATTTTCATTTTTAGGGGTTACTCCGAATTAGTTTCAATTTTAGGGGTGGTACTGGATAATTTCTCAAAATATTAAATGGCCTTAAGATGTATTTTTGTTCATCCATATCTACCGTGGAATTTTCTCTCTGAATGTGATAGGGGACCCCTCCTAAGCACAACTTGAATCGATATCCTAGTAAAAAAAGTTCCTGCTTGATAATGACTGAACAAAAACATTCTTGGAATTTTGGGGGGGAGGGGGTAAACTTCTCTTAAAATGCTATCCATGTCATTTCTGATGTGTACTTCAATGCTAATCGAGATGTCATCATCCTCAGTTTGATCTTTCCTGAGCTTGGCCTTAGGACTCCAATAAAAAAGGTGTTTCAATAAACAAGGCTCCCACTAATGCCAGGTCTGGGGGAGGAGCAGATGTATGTAGCCTTACCACTGCTTCTTGGAGAGGCTGTTTTGTTGATTCAAACTCACGACCACTAGATTGCAATAGAGAAACTTTACCGGTGTGCCCCTTAGGACTCCAATCTACCTAACAAAATTCTCAAATTGAGAGGGAAAGACAAGATTTGTCTTTAGATTGACTACCAACTAAGGAATGGGAAAATGATGGCCACACTGCCAGTGTCGTGTGTTCTATCACACTCTTTATCCTTTTGTAGTTGCCAGTGCGTGAAATGACATTTGGGATGCATCCGCAAATAGGTCAGGTGGATGGGATAGTGGTCCTCAAACGAGGTGCTTATGGAGGATGTTCATCTTGGCAGACCAAGGGTGGATTATTCGGCATTGATAAGAGGCGTGTGAGGTCATTGCCCTCAATCTCTAGTCGAGAGAGGAAGGAGGGTGTATAAATCACCACCTAGATCGGGGTCTAAAATCTGAAAATTTTCTCATTTTTTAGGAGAGACATTGACTTGATCTTGGTATAGGTCTGGTTCAGAGGGGAAGTGTTAGGTTACAGATCCAAGAAGTTGTTAGGCACCTGGTCCGCCCGGCAAGAAGCCGGTCTTCTTGTGCCTCAAAATTATTTGATTATTCTACTGCTGGAATAAAAGACCTACTAACTAGTCCTACTTACTAATCCTGCTAACTGACATGCTAGAACTGGGAAAGAAAGATCTAAATTATTGTTAACTACATGATTCTACATGAAATGAAATTACTTATTGCAAACAATAAGTTAAAATAATTTATGTTTTTGGATTAGATAGTAGAGGCATGCAGTCATGGTATAAAACAGTAGATGTATAATTTTGGCATGATGGGAAGAGGAATGAAAGTCATGATGGCTAGGTGAGGTGGCATGCAAGTGGGTTAGGCTAAGTGGAAGATTTTCATGGGGGCTAAGGAATAGGGAGGGTGAGGTGGCATAGGTAGAGTGAGATGGTTAGATGGGAATGTTGGGGGGTTGCACAATGAGAGGGTGTACATGTGGCTGGGCGAGGCGTTGTGCTAAATGGGGACTGTGATTGAGTGTTGTGGACGGTGAGGGTGCATGCGTTTGGGGTGCGCATACGACAGGGCACGTGTTGGCCGGGCTTGGGTGCAAAGATTGGGTTGTGGGCTTGTTTGGTTATGGGTCAGATCTAGGTTCAGGTTGGTCTAGATCTGTTTTGGGTCTGGGTCTAACTTGGGTTGACCCAAGTGAGAGTGTGAGACCATTTTCTTATTTGTGTTTACTTTTTTCACACTTTGATTGTATTTTCCTCCTCATCCTTCAAAAAATCATATCTTTCTAACCATAATCCTGATTTTGGATTTGGCTCCTCTCCAACGATTGCACCCTCCAATGAGCCTTCAACGATCCATCTAAAAATTGGGAGGGCTTGGTCACGCATCTCAACACCTGCCAACATTTGGGGATACGTGTCCATGTACTCCCAACCCTTGGATGAATCGTTGAAGGATCGATGATGTTGGAGAGGATCTTTTTCCCCGTTGGAAAGGTCTTAGAATGCACTTTTCGAGGGTTTAAGATTTGGACACAAACTTAGTCAAAATCCTATTAAAAAATTGCTTCCAACTGCGAGACTAAAATGACTATATTTTACATAGAATTGGGACAAATTGTATCATTCTTGCACCATCTTTAGGGACATGGTTGTGATGATGAACCACATTTTTTTTTTTTTATGAAATTCAGGATCTATTTAACGAGAATTGGATGTTGCATTCACCCTAATGGTAAAATGGGAATTTTGCATTTGGATTTCTTGAATTTTCACAACACTTAAATTTTCGAAGAGATTCTGAAGGTTCCTTCCATCACTGCCATTAGAATCCTTGAGGCGACAAAATTCGATGTCTATACCTCCCTGAAATGTGGGTCTCCCTTATTATGAACCGTAAGACACCCCCTCCCGTACTCCCATTTACTTGTACGTAGTGGCCCCATGTATTTAGTTTGGTACTGTTTTTGTAACAAAAGGGGCAACAGCATGGTTTAATAAAACTAGGTGTTTCCTCTTGCCTTCCATACTAAGAAAATTCAAAGCTTGATGTAACAGTAAGATTGCTAAGAGAAGCATCCCTTAGGCTTAATGGTGTAAAACCACCAAATTGACCCTGTTTCCTTCCATCTCAAGCAACAACATAGTTAATCTTACATTATCTCAAATCTATGGTGACAAACCCTAGTTATTTTCACATATCTTTGGTCTTCTTGTTCTTATGTTTACCTATGTAAGTTGCAGTCAGATCACACATGAAACATAGGGCAGTGTATATTTGATCTAAGGCTCAACTAGTAACACTCAATATTACAATAAAAATTGCCACGGAAGATGCGATGCAGAGTAGTTTTTGCATGAGCCAAGGCTTGACGAATAACATAGAAAATTACTGCAAAAACTCACAAAAGAAGATCTTCCAAGGGTTGGCATTAGGAATGTAACCCTAAAACCATGTAGAAAAGAATGGAAAAATTAGAACAAACGATCACATAATGAACACAGATTTACGTGGTTTGATCATTGCCTACGTTCACGGTGAGATAAGATCCTACTTCGCTATCAAGGGAGAATAGGGCTTCAAATTTCGTCCTCACATCTCTCTCAGATTGCTTATAAAGAAAGAATCCTCAATACAAATATATAAAGTACCCTAATACCAAAAAGTACGCGATTCCCTTAATAAATGATTCCCAAATAAAAAATTCCGATGGGACTCCGCCACCTTACACCCCCTTGCGTAGGGGGCCTCCTGTGCCCTTGCAACCCCACAGCCCGCTTACCGACAAATATGACCATCATTATTTGAGAAAAAAAAATACCAATACCTCCTAGATTAAACTGCAATGAAATACAAGACGTCGTACCCCAACATTGGCAACATGCCCTTATTCCTTGAAATAAACATAAGCATGATGTTATCAAAATGCATAGACGTTTTGTACGTCTCCACTATAAAATATTCCGATCTTATCTTTGGAATCATGAGGTCTTGCCGCCTCATAATTTATTAGAAATAACAAAATGACTGATTGTTAATAACATCGTAAAGTACATATTTAAATGATTATATCTCAACTTATTATCTAAATTTTCAACTTTAACGAAAAAAAAAGATACAATAGAAATTATAGAATATGCATAAGAGAAGAAAGCAAAATGTCCACATTTAAGCATAAAGTCCACATTTCTCTATCAGGTAATTCTAAGTCTAGGAAGGTTGCTAAGCAGAGTAGGAGACCCTTTGAAAGATTAAAAAAATTCCTCTCATCCAAATCTTTCACAATAAAATTTTAAAGTCTAGTTCTACCTGACCAAACAATGTGTAGTATAGTTCACTATAAATACTGCAATCCTTCTGTTCACCACCACTTTCATTCTCTGCTTCTGTTGCTTAACTTTGTCCTACAATGGTTTTTCCTCTTAAGCCTCTTGGTTTCCTCCCTACCTGTTTACTACCCAGGCAAACTCAGACTGATGCTGCAACTTGCAGTGACTGCTTCACCCAATCAAGGGCAGCTTACTACCCAAACTCTGATGAGAAGGGAACAGAAAGTACAATAGAATTAAAAGCCCAAAAACGATTTCGCATGGTACTCACTTATTCATTAGAACACTAAATCTGATTTTAACTCTATCCTTCTCAATTGAATTGCAGCTGGTGCATGTGGATTTGGATCATTTGGAGCAACAATTAATGGTGGCCATGTATCAGCAGCTTCTGATCTCTATAGAGATGGTGTAGGTTGTGGTGCCTGCTATCAGGTGATAAGTAAGATAAGGGTATGAGCACTTTTACACGTTTTCTGTAAGGGGACTAACATTTTTTTATCTGCCTTAGTTGAGATGCACCAATGCTAAGTATTGCTCAGACAAGGGAGTTACTATGGTAATCACTGACCATGGCTCAAGTGATCACACTGACTTTATACTTAGCAGCCTTGCCTTCAGCAGGATGGCTCAGACCAAAGATGCAGCAGCATCATTGATGGCCCTCGGTGTGATTGATATCGAACATAGACGGTATGATCAATGAACAAGAACTGTATGTAGCTAATCAAAGACAAATCTGCTGTTTTTACATATTTAACAATGAGGATGTGTTCTCTGTTTGCTTACATTTTGAACTACCTTTGCAGCGTATCATGTAGTTACCCGGACCACAATATAACAATCAAGATTGATGAGAGCAGCAACTACCCCAAATACCTGGCTTTTGCTATATGGTATCAGCAAGGCAACAAGGATATCACTGCTGTGCAGCTCTGTGAGGTATTTCTTGCTCTAGTTTTGTTATGAACTTGAGTTTCTTTCCATTAGTTTTCAAAGCAACTTGATTAGTCCTTGACCTTTAGTTTCAATTGTGGGCTTTGATCATATTGGGAACTTCACAACCCAATCAGAAACATTCTCACCAGAACTTAGCCCTTTCAAACCAACCACCAAAGACAAGGACTAATTAGGATTAGTGGTGGACCTGAACCAACCCAATCTGATTTCACATCTTGCCACCCTACCAACCAAGTTGTATTGTATATTAATTAATTTTAAATGATTTCCCACAAAACACCAAAGGTGTGGAATGAAAACCCTGAACAAAAACATGTATGTCTTTGATGGAGCTGATCATTTAAACAATATTTTTAACTTATGCAGACCCCAAATTATTTGTGTAAGCTGTTGGATAGGAGCCATGGAGCAGTATGGACCACTTCCATGCCGCCAAGCGGGTCGCTGTCCATAAGGATGATGTTAAGCAGCAGTGAAGGTGTTGATGAGACATGGGTGGTTCCTGTTAACAACATACCACAGGACTGGAAGGCTGGAGCTACATATGACACAGGAGTTCAAGTAGACTTGTGAACAAGCAGAAACCTAGTCCTCTGTTTGACTCCATTGGTGTCAATGATCATGTCCTTGTAGTTCTTGTAGTTTTTAACTTTGTAGGCATGGTAAGCAAGTCTTTAATCTTGACTGTATTTATAATAAAATAATAAATATGTGAGATTATGCCTAATAAGTATCTTAAGGTCAAACTTTATTGGAAGTTAAAGAGTTGATTTCGGTATACCAATAGAGTGGTTCCATACACGCATGGCACTATATTATTTTTCTTTTGGCCCTTTTTGGCAATAACCAGTTGGTGAAATATCAAATCCAAAAATCACCTTTACATTGTCATCTACTACGCTGGCGGCTAAGAACTCATAATATGCCTTCTGTACTACTTTAGTGACAACCTGCGATGTCCAAGTAGATCTTGAAATTGCACCGTAGCTCCTAGCCCTCCATAATTACCAACAGAGAAAAGAAGCTTTGGATAAATATTACCTTGCCTTCTTGTCAGATCTGAACAGGCACTCCCAGTTATTGAGCCAATCTGAAATTGTTGGTTCCTATCCATGAGGGGGTGAATAAGCTAAAGAGCATCCAAACCATACCAGCCTTGCAAAATCACAACCCAAGAGGATATGATCAGCAATCTCCATACCAGCCCCACAGTGTCCACATGAATGATCAACATCTACCCCTCGACTTTGGAATCCTTCACCTATTGCCAATCCTTGTGCACATGCTCGCCATAGAAAAGCTTGTATCATTGGGAGTGTATCGATTGCCAAAATCCTCTTCCAAACAGTCTCTGGAACATGATCCCACCGATGAATTCTGGATGTAGATGCACTTGCCGCTGCCACCTCGTGTGAGAGTAAGTGATACTGTCTGTACAGAGAATAAACCATTCTTCGATGGACTCCATATTTTCATGTCAACTGTTGGATAAAGGCTAGAGGAATCCTTAGAATTGTCTCCCTCATAGTTGGTTGGAAGTATTGCTGAAGCAAATCCATTCTCCAACATAGTAGAATATGGTCAATGAGTTCTGAAACCATATTGAGTATACACTGGGTAGGTTGCTGCTGTTGGAGTCAGTATCTAGGAAGGGACGACAGCCACCTATCCTGCCAAATATTAACCTGCTCACCCGTTCCAATTTGCTACAACAAACCATCCATTAAGGTCTTCCTTAACCCCCCCCCCCCAGATAAACTACGCCACCCCCAAGACAGTTTATTCCCCAACCTATCCTCAAGGAAAGTTGCATGTGGGAAGTAGATAGACTTCAAAAAGACTGCCCAATGGGAATCCGATGAGGCCACAACCTCCAGGCCTCCTTTGCAAGCAAAGCTAGGTTTTGCAATCTAGAATCCTTGAAACCAAGACCACCTTTAGTTTTTTACCTGCATAGCCTTGAACATGAGATCCAATGGATTTTTTTATGCAGACCCCTTTTCTTCCCAATAAAACTTGTTTGCTACTCTCCTAATAGCTTCATGATGCAAGGCTAGCAGTTTAAAATGGAAGCTCGCATAGTTGGACATAGAGGATATTCCGGCCTTCAAAAGTACCTCCTTGTCTACATGAGAAAGGTGCTTCTCCTTCCAGCTTTTGAGCTTCTTAATAGTAGGTTCCCGAATCTCTTGAAACGAATCCTTCTTAGAAATGCCAAATTCTGTGGGGAGCCTAGGTACTTGGTTGGTCCATTACCATAAGAAACCTTCAGAACTTGGAAAACCATCTCTTGAACCTAGGATGTGTATTTAGACTAAAAGTCAAAATATATTTTTGAAGGTTTATAGCTTGACCTGAAGCCTTGTAATACAACTCTAGGAAATTCTTTAGATTGGAAATTTCTTGTAACTTGACTTGGGAGAAAATAGACAATTCTGCAAAAAGCAAGTGAGTAACTTGGTGGTCCTCTATGTCTTACCTTCACTCCATGCAAGGTCCCATTATCCACAGCCTGATTTATCACAGATGTAAGGGCTTGTGAGCATAATACAAAGATAGCAGGAAGAAGTGGATTGCCCTGCCTTATACCACAAGTAGGAATAATAGAGCCTCTGGTGCACCCATTAATGAGTAAGGAGTATGAGACTGATCAATACATGACATAACCAGATCAGCCCAGTATCTTCGGAACCCCAACTTTAATAGCATCCTTTCAATGAAGCACCATTCCAATCTAGCATACGCTTTAAGCATGCCCACCTTCAAGGTCAAAAACATATTTATCACACCCCATTCACACAGAACTGGACTGGTGATCGGGCTAACACCTGTTAACCCAAAACCTGTCAGGATCATCTAACGTAGTAACCACTACACAACATACACACAACTAAGAAAGTAAATTCTGTATTTTAGCGAAAGTTTTACTTGTATATACCTGTAAATACCCAATACTCTTGATTCCCAAATTATATTACATAATACATTTACATGTGAATCCGTAGGCATGATATATACACGAGAATTACAATTTAAACATACAGAGCGCAAAAGGGGTAACAAGACAAAATAATCAAAAGGAACCCTGGGTTGGTATTCAATGTTGCTGCCCTGAAACACAACTATTGTACGGGACTCGGCCCTGTGCCCAAGATCTTCAGGGACCCACCAGTCCTCAGCTGGAAACTCCACAGTGGGTCCCGGCTCTAATTCTTCAGCCGGATAACCTACAAGATCATCTAAAAATGGTGTGCACGTGGGATGAGCTCACTAGCCCAGTAAGTGAAAAGAAAGATCAAGCAATCATTCACAATACAAATGCACCCATATGTATGCAAGTCCATTTTTATAACCTAGATCACTTAAATATCACATCTAAGTCATAATTCATGTGCTACTCACAACCACAGTGCACGTATGCCCCGGGTATGAGTAGTAAATTTCATCCCGTGATACACCCATAGGGTTGTCAGAGAAGGCCAACTGTGGGTACCGAAAAAGTAAATTGTTGTTCCTCAGCGACATTAACTCTCGTGCCTCTCTCTTCTCTCTAAATATTTGGGTCACTCTTCTTGACCAAAGGTGTCATAGGATCCTTACCAACGGAATTAATGATTGTTTTTTTTTGTTGAGGCTTACTCTCTTAGGTGTTGTTTTTTTTGTTGAGGCTTACTCTCTTAGTTGTTCCTTGTAGGTAACACATCTGTGTGCAAAATGATAGCAACCATTTCTTGGGTGCCTAAAGGGGTTTCAAAATCTCTTCCAGTTGTGCAAAACCACCTTCTAAAAAGGAAATTGAAGAGATACTGAAGAGTGGTGCTTTAGAGAGAAGGTAAGACTTGCTAACTCATTCATGTTATTAATTTAACTAAGCATTTTGATTGTTTCGTGCAAAATTGTCAAAGGATAGGATTGACTCCATTCCACACTTCCAGGGACCCTGCAAAAGCGGGATTTGTACTTTTTTATGGTGCTTACGAATTTTGTCTTTTATTGGGGGAAGATATTGGTATCTAGACTCAGTGTGATTGGCATTATCATTTACCATCACTGCAGTTATTTTGAATTTCATTATATCTTTCAAAGATCTTTTATGAATGGGATGACTTCTAAGGGGAGTTTATCAAGTAATGTAAAAAAATAAGGAGAAGAGACAAAAATCACACACATAATGGTGCATCCAAAGCTACAAAGTGGCCTAAGAAAGCTATGCTTTGATAACTTGAATTCAGAGATTTTTGCTGATCACGAGCGTCACGGCATCAATGAGACTCAGGTATTCAGTAAAGATACATTAATGGTTTCAGATGTCGTGTTCTTTAACTTTGTATAGTTGTGAGGGAGACGAACAAACATATTTTGGTATTTAACCTGAGTTTAGTTACGTGAACACTTCAAATTATGAGCCATACCCTGTCTATCACTTTCATGATAGCTAATGAGAACACAAGAAATGAAATCTTTGCGCTTCAAAGTTGGATGGCTTGCCACTTCCGGGTAACATACTCCTGTCCTTTCTGCATCCATTGATTCTACTGCCTCTCCCTCCCTACCTCCCCCATTCCTCTTTTCCTCTTCACTCCTTCATGGGTTAAAGCCCTTAAGCATGGTGCTAAATGGTGTATTCCAGGAAGGATAATGGCCTCTTAGTATTTGGACCCCTTTAGCATCCAAAATCTTACTCATATATACCAGGCAGAATAGGACTTGAATGGGGGAAGTAATACAGATCTAACAACCAGTGTACTTTTGCATATTGCATGATCGATCTTGTTCGGAAGAATAGATTTGGAATGTCCTTTCCATTTTAATCAATCTTTGGAATTTCAGATTTCAACCCCATTTTGATTTCTGTTGATACTGAAATATTTTCGGTGAAATTTTAGTCCTTATGCAAATTTTGGTCCATTTAGTCACACTGTAGTTTAGGTTGTCATTTTGTTTCGATTTTGATTGAACCCGAAATTTTTTGCATAATTTCGGTCGTTTGATAATTAAATTTAATTGTATTGCGATGAGGCTAGAACCCTTGACAAACAGTACTATGTAATGCCCTACCTTCCATAATACACTTGGAAATAGATTATAGATCTACAAAACTAAATTGGATGGAAGTGCAAAACAATAAGGGTTCCCAATTCTGTAGACAAGCTTCAGAGAAAAAGAGTTATTTTCTTGATGGGGTCTCATTGGTAGGTACAATCAACAAGGTTTGGCATATATAATTTCACTGTCCAAAAGGGAACAACTACATCTAAATGAACTAGTAACTTCAAACTTGACTTTGGTCATTTGGGAAAAAAAAAACTTCAACATAGGTGATATATCAAGAAACCTTTTTCTTTTGTGATAATACGTGCTAATTTGCTAATACTATGTCAATGGCAAACTGGCAATTAACAAAAGGAAACTGACACGTGGCACTACTGAAATCAATATTAAAAAGTTAAGGGCTTGTACTGTACATAGAAGCAATATTTCCACAATGATTTCACATATCATCCATGTCACGGTTATAATTAGGTTAATGTTGCTTGTGAATTGTATGCTTTGGACTTCCTTGGAAGCTAAATCATAAGCTTTTTCATGTCTTTGCCAAAATGTGTCATTATACTACGTTCTGTGATGATATCATATGGCCCTAAAAATATAAAGTGATGGAACATTGTTCCATTGTTGCAGCGCATGTAGTTTGGTGCTCGTCAGCTGCACCATACTTTGTAGTCCATTTGCTTTTTTAGTTCTCTCTCAACTCTTTCTCTTCCCTTCCTATATTGCATGCATTCCTCTATTGGGTAATGAGTATATTTGAACTTAACCCCACCCAAAGTGCGTTGAGTTGTTTTGGAGGGCACTATCATCCTATGATTTTAAACTGTCATTTTTCCTCAATTTTCTCTATTGCATGTGTTTCATTGCTTTAGTACATATCTACCTGTCTAATGTGCTTAAAATAATGCAAAAATATTTGGTTCTTGCATAGTTTCATGCTTCATAATTTATACGTACAAGCTTACATACATATATCCATAGAAACATAATCATTGCATCATTACCTACTGAGACTTGCCCGACCAATTCCATGAATAGGAAAAAACTATCATTGGATATTTTAGTAAGTGAACTTACCCTCCTAGTTTATTTAAATGAATACCCCTAGATACTTTTTTATGCCATTTGATTTGATCGGGAGAGCTAATTTCACCCGTTGGTGATGTAATCACTGCCCTACATGGTTATACACAATTTGTGTACATATGTAATCTCTATTTGGAAGAAGGGAAACAACAATATGTTTGATTATTTTGATTCTTGAATCAAGGAGATAAGCTGTAAAGTAAAATATCTTCTTTCTTGCTGGTCTGAATTGCGTAAAAATTAATAACTCATCATCTGAGATAGAAAACCTGTTTATTTGTATGGAGGTTGGGGGGGCGGTGTGGTTGTATTCTGCTGCTGTTTTTGTTCTCCCTCTTGCTGCTGCTGTCTATTTTTTTATTTACCCATGTGATAAATTCTTCACTCCCTCGAAGAAAAGGATCCTATTGAATCTCTTTTTTTGATTGAGTTCTTCCTATGATTAATCTCTATTTTTTTTTCTGTATAGTTCTGAAATCTGTTTCATTGTACAGTGGAGATAGTGAGAATGAGGAAGATGAACACATGGATGTTGATGCGGCCAAGCAGATAGATGATGTTTCCCATGCATTGGCAGCGGCAGCAGCAGATGTGGTTTGCAAGAGATGTAATACAAGTTCTAGGATGAACTTCCAAGACATAACGGATGGTCTTAGGGAGCTTGACATGGATCACTATGATGAGGAGGATGATGGTATCTTCAATGAGTTATTTGCATATGCTTATATACTTTCAATCTTTTTCCTACCTTATTTTGTTGCCTTAGTTGGTAGGACTTAAACTTATGTTGATCATCCATTTGAGCTATGGGCTATCCTTGTAAGAGAATGGAAGTCCTAAAATCTCAACAAACAATATCTAAGTAGAAACTTTCAAAAAATCTTAACAGAATTTTTATTTGAATGTACTACAAAAAAAAAAAAAAACGTGTTTCTTTTTTATTAACCTCCGACATTGAGCTGTTTAGCACTGGCCTTGGAAACACCTATTATCCAAGTAACGACATGGACCCATATCTGAAAGATAAAAATGTAATCTTTGTTACTTTCTTATTTGCAATTTAGCAATAGATGTTCCATATCTTGGTTTATTATTGCTTGAGCTGCACTGTTATCTCTAACAGGATGAAGATGACGAGGAAATTGAGGATTTGGCCATAAAACCATCAGACACAGTTATAGTTTGTGCTCATAATGAGGATGATGTCAGTCATCTCGAGGCATGTGATATTTTTTTTGAACAGGAATTGCATTCACTGTTGCCTCCCTCTGTAGCATTCACTCATTATGTGATGTTGAGTTTTTCTGTAAAAATAAAAAATAAAAAGCACAAATAACTTTAATTTGCAGGTTTGGATATTCGAGGACTCAGATGATGGTGATCCAAACATGTTTGTTCATCATGATATCATCCTTCCAGCCTTTCGCCTTTGCACAACATGGCTTGATTGTCCTCTTAAAGGAGGTGACAAAGGTATGACTAAACATTTCTTTTGAATTTTGAGATGTGCTTGATATTCGATTCTATGTATTTTATTCAATGTAGTGTTTGATTTTGTTCAAGAAAGTCCTAAAGAAATATCTATGTCTAGGTTATGTATAAGAGTTCCAAATAACTAAAAAAAAAAAGAAGAGTTTATGCTAATTCAAATATGGGAGAGGTTCTCAGAGCAAACAACATAGAGAAGTGCACTAATGAGGTGCGTTGAAGCACTATCATACATTAGAGGGCAGCGAGGTCATTTCATTTGAGGAGAGAGATAAACATGGAGGTGCTAGCATACCCTACACCAGCGATTCAGAAAACCTTTTTTCAGCCTTATCCCAACTAAATGGAGTCAGCTACATGGGTTTGTGCAAATTATAATGAGTATAATTTGTTTCTCAGCTAATTGGTGACTAAAACATAACTAAAATATATATATATATATATAATGTCTAGCAATGGTGAAAAAATCTTTGCAGTGCAAAAATTGATTGTGTTGATGTTAGCTTGATGTCGTATGGAGAAAAAGGTTCTCAAACTAAGTACAAAGCCTTATGGTTTAAAGTATTGGTGTGTATGTTACTGTATCGGCCAATACATATTGGCATGGGTTGGTATACACTCATTGATACAATAAATCCATTTATAAAATTTTTGGGTATTGATGAGTAGCTGAGTATCGTACTGTAAGGGCGTACCCGGTGCATAGGGCTCCTACATGTGCAAGGTCCAGGGAGTGAGAACTACGCAGCCTTACCCCTAGAATGTCGAGAGGCTGTTTCGCCCACTTAATTGCCAGGTCGCAACATTTGTACCATACCTTTGGACCAAGTGTGCCCCTTATTTGACAATACCCGTCGACAATCATCGATATGTACATTTGCCTGAATAAATAAAAGTTAAGGGCATTGGTAAGTATCAAACCGTGTCGGCTGATATGGTACCGATACAGCTCCATAAGCTCAATACGTCTTTGAAGAAGCAGAATGCCTTTTATGAAACTAGAATTGTAAACAGACACAAGTTTTTGGGCATTTTTCTCTTCAAAATTACCCTTAGTAAACGGCCCCACAAAAAAAAAAAAAAAAAAAAAAATGACAGGGGCTTCGCCTCCCTAGACCTCCTTGCGCAGGGGTCCTCCTACCCCATTGCAACCCATATGGCCCCACTTACCGGCTTGTGGGACCACCATTATTTGGGAAAAATCTCCAGTATGTGTTGGATTAAATTGAGATTAGGCTTCACCAATGACAAGAAAGTGCACAACATCACCCTAGTTGCTCCTATTCTTAAAGAACCTCATTTTTTTGAACAATTTCAATTGAATATATTGTTCTCCATTTTGGTGTTTATTCATGATACGATATGACACCCTGCGAGACGTATCTTCAATTTAGATTGATACTGATACTTTAATCCTTGCCAGTGGTCCTAGTGAAAGATTATTGTTCACTTACATGAGTTCCGAATTCCGATTTCAGCATTAATCCCTAGCTCCACTCCATCTTAAACCTCTACTTAGGAACGCAAATTGCTATTCCCAAACCAATTGGATTTTAGTTTTTTCTTCCCCCCCCCCCTTAACCCATCTGCCAAAAGAAAGATGAAGTGATGAAGTGAACTATTGCTCTCTGCAATCCTCTTTATTTGTCATCATTATTGAGATCAAGATAAGTGGTGTGATTCCAAGAATAGCCAACCAATAAGTTGGGCATGCATCGCTACGGATCCAACGACCAAAGTGATGCAAACTTATACAATGTCATCTCATGGATTTTAGTCTGATTCAGGAGATTATCCTCTACCTCTTACCATGGCTCTTATCATTGTTTGCACCACTTGTTAATCGGACTGTGATTTTATTAGTCATGCTCGCTTGCTCTATATTTTTCCCTCCTAAAGTACTTGTTCTTTTTGGTAGGAAACTTCATAGCAGTTGGCTCAATGGAACCTCCAATCGAAATATGGGACCTGGACCTTGTAAGTGGGCCTTATCTATTTCTTAGTTAATGGTTGATACAAGTCCATGTTTAAGAGACTACTCAGTGATAATTTGTATTAAGACCTATTACATGCTTCTTGTTTTCAGATTGATGAAGTCCAGCCTTACGTAATATTAGGTGGAATTTCTAAGAAGAAGAAAAAAGGAAAGAAGGTTGGCATTACATATTTGCTTATTGCATATCCCATTGTTTAATGAGATATGCTTTTAAACTATAATTTTTCATATGATGCAAATACTTGTCATGGCTGGATTCTTTTATGTATTGACAGAAACTTTGTTATCATACGCCCTCTTCC
>NC_056562.1:20922752-20950186 GCF_013358625.1 Macadamia integrifolia
CGATGAATAGGTCACAAGTGTGATTGCAAGGTAAAATAATGCGGAGTAAATAAAACAAGTACAACCACAAAACACAAGATTTATAGTGGTTCGACTCAATCTGAGTCTAGTCCACTCCCTACAAGAATCCTCTTGTAAGGTATTCCACTAGTTCTTCCTTTCAGTACGGTAGGTAGGGAAGAAAACCTTTACAATCTTTTTCACGGATAAGAGTATCCTTACAAATCCCCTTTTCAGGCAGAGAGACGCCTTTACAATCTCTTTTGGAGGTAGAGAGACACTTTTACAATCTCCTTTGCAGGTAGAGAGGCACCTTACAATCTCCTTTAAGGTAGAGAAGCACCTTACACTCTTTTAAGGATAAGAGGATCCTTACAATCTCTTAAGGATGAGAGGGTCCTTACACAAGCCTAAGTACAGTCTAGACTTAATGTAAAATAGAAAATAGAGAAGTGGAATAAAAGAGGATTACCTCCGGTGTGGTGCAAATGAAATATGCAATGATGATAGAATGAATGCACCTTTTGAAGTCTTCTTTATGCTTGTAATGTAAATGCCAAGATGTAAATGAAGACTTGTAGATGGTCTTGAGTTCCTCTTGAATGTAAAATGAAGAACTTGAACTCAAGAGATGGTGTAGACCAATTCTCACTTCTAATGCTCAAATAATGCTTCTCTAAAGTTGAAATTTATTATTAATTAATAAGTAGTATTAGAGGTATTTATAGGTGAGCTTAGTGAAGCATTTTAGGCAGAAAATCAGGCTCTAACGGACATATTCTGGGACCACCGGTCGACCGCCATCGGTAGTCGGTCGACCGCCAAGAGCCGTTGAAGGTAAAATATAGTCGTTGGGGCACTTCCAGGTAGTCACCTGTAGATTGGGACTTTTAGCCGATCGACCGCCTATGGTCTTGGACAGTTCCGGTCGACCGGGGCTTCCAACCGATCGACCGCCAATATGATATACTCTGTTTTGACAGAATGCTGTCATATTGACCAGTCGTCAATGTTTTGATCAAAACTTTTCGGTCCGACTTCAGATTGATCTGAGATTAGTTGCGTTGGAATCACAACTCAATTTCCTACAACTTCTATGAAGGTTTCATCTCCTGATACTAATTTTAAGATTTCCTAAAATACCATTGAGTCAGGTTAATGTGTGTTCCACACCACTTAGAGACTTTCCATACTTGGTCAAGGTATGCTCTATGGTCATTCTAGTATGATGCAATGCACATGCATGTGGTGAGTGCATATATATATATATATATATATATGTGAAAATTACAAATTACATTAAAAGTGATCAATCTATCCTAGTGGTCTTCTTCTTCACTTGAACTTTCCACTCTTTGGCACTTTATCTTATTTTCTTCTTGTTTGCAATTCCATGTCTTTAAGCTTCATGTCTTGACATCTTGAAGCTTAAATTCTTATGATATCTTCTTCAAGCATTGATGCCAACTTGTTGATACTCTTCATTTGATGACTTCAATCTTCATTTCTTCGTTTCATTCACCAAATTCGATCTTTGATATGAAGTCTCTACAAAACAGTACTTAAAGGAAAATTGTGACATACCTTCATATGTTTGTTATCATCAAAACCAACTATAAGAGTGTGGGCATATCCCTAACACCCCTTACCACTGGTATAAATAAACTCAAAGCTCAACGTAATGAATTTTTTTAATCTAAGTTTCTTACCGGTCTGAATTCTAATATGAAGAGTGTCAAGGGTCACATACTTGATGGTGAGAGTGTTCCCACACTTGCTGATATTTCTCGTCTGCTACGCATTACTTTTGGTAAATTTGACTCCTCACCCAAGGATAATTCTGCTTCTATTACATGGTCATGGCTTTGGAGGAGGTCATGGTGGTGGTCGTCGAGGTACTGGAGACTGTGCCAATTGACAGTGCACTCATTGTGGTAAACTCAACCCTATGGTTGATATGTGTTAGGCCAAGCATGGCAAGCCAGAATGGGCAACTCAGTTGGTCAATCATGCAGTTTCTGATTGTGGTAGTGATACAGTATCCGCTGGTGACTCTACATCAGGACCCTTCCCAGGTGATAGTTCCTTTACTACTTCATGTGATATTACGGCAGTTATGGAGTCTTAAAGCATCCAATGGTACATCTTCTAGGCCTTCCTCCTCCGTTGCTCTAGCTACGTAGGTACACTTGCCTTTTACTACTACTTTTTGGATTATTGACTCCGAGGCCTCTACCCATATGACTGGCGAGTCTTCCTTATTTACATATTTTAGTAATAATTCTCGTTCTTCCTCTGTGATACTTGCTAATGGGTCATCCACCATAGTTTTTAGTTATGGTACAGTTTATCCAACCTCTTCCCTTAGTGTTTCCTCTGTATTACATGCCCCTCAGTTTTCATTAAGTGTTCTTTCGGTTAGTCAACTAACTAAATACTTAAATTGTTATGTGCACTTTCCCTTACTCATAGTGTTTTTCAAGATCTTCACACAAGGAAGATAATTGGTGGAGGACATGATTATACTACCTCAATTATGGTGCTCCTGCTTCTGTTGCTACTACTTCTGTTGGTGGGGTGACTCCTTTCCACTGGTATTGTCGTTTAAGTCATCAGTCTTTATTTAGGTTAAAGTTGCTATTTCCTGCTTTCAAGTTTGCATCTAGGTTAGAGTGTGAAGGTTACGAGTTAGGAAAACACCATCGTGTGTCTTTTCTTTATCGTTTTGTGGCTAGTAGTCTGTCTTTATTTTCTTTAGTCTATTCAAATAGATGGGGTCCTTGTAGTGTCAAGAACAAGCATGGTTTATGTATTTTGTTACCTTTGTGGATGATCATTTCTACATCACATGGTTGTACCTCTTGAAGGATCGTTCAGAGTTTTTGTCAGTTTTCAAAATTTTTTATAATGAAATAAAGACTCAATTTGGCACTTCTATTAAAGTTTTTCATTTTGATAATGCTTTGGAATATGTTCAACATGAGATTTTTGAGTTTTGTGCTGCCCATGGTATGATTCACCAGACCAGTTGTTCCTACACTCCACAACAAAATGAAGTGGCAGAATGGAAAAATAGACATCTTCTAGAGGTTACATGTGCTTATCATGTTACATTTTCCTGCTCAAAAGTAATTTTGGTGTGATGGGATGTTAATTGCATGTTATTTAATTAATCGTATGCACTACTCTGTTCTTGCCAAGCCTCATTTCTCTATTGTTTTTCCTGGCTTATCCACCTTCGTTTTACCTCCCCGTGTTTTTGGGTGTCTCTGCTTTGTCCATAACTTACTCTTATCTTTTGATAAGCTTTCCCCTAGGTCTATCAAGTGTATTTTCCTAGGTTATCCTCGCACCTAGAAAGGGGATAGGTGTTATGGCCCTGTCTCTCATAGGTATTTTGCGTGTTGATGTCATCTTCTTTGTGAGGAGCTCTTGCTACTCTCCGTCTCTTCTAGGGATGAGTGGCACACTATTATTGCTCCTCCTATTCTTACTTTAGTCACATATCTTAATGCTCCTAGTGTTCAATCTAGATGACCCCTATAGGTATATCAACGCAAGAACAAGAAAGTGCAATAGGATGGGGTTTATACTGCTCCTAAGTTTTCACCACGTCTGACGTCTACTAGCTTCTTCCTTTGGTGAAGCTCCACCTACTTCATTGCCTCCTGACTTACCAGTCGCATTGCGTAAATGTACACATTCTTGTACTCAAAAGTCTATAGTGTGTCTCCTATTGAAAAGTTTTTTTCTCTTTCCCATCTTCTTTTTTCTGTTCATAGTCTTGCCTTGTCATTAACTACCTCTACTATACCTAAGCATCATATGGAGGCCCTTCATCATCCTCCTTGGAAGGCTGCCATTGATGTTGAAATGGATACTCAAACATGTAACACCTGGAGTTTGGTAGATTTTCCTCCTGGTAAGGGCTTGGTTAAGTGTAGCTGGGATCACACTATTAAGTACATTCCTGATGGCTTTGTTGAGCGGCTCAAGGCCTGTCTAGTTGCCAAGGGCTATACCCAGACTTATGGGGCTGACTACTTTGAGTCTCTCTCCTATTCGTATACTTATTTCTATAGTTGTTAACTTTGATTCATAGATGTTTCAGTTAGATAGTAAAAACGCATTTCTATATAGTGATTTGGCTGATGAGATGTATATGGAGTAGCCTCTGGGTTATGTTGCTCAGGGGTAGGATATTACTCATATTTGCAAGTTCCGTAAGGCTATTTATGGTCTTAAACAGTCGCACAGAGCATGGTTTGACAATTTTAATGCTACAATGATGTCTTGTGGTTTTTCACAATGCTATGGAGATCACTCCATGTTTGTCGATGTGGCGGTCAACTGGTTGTCTTGATTGTCTATGTGGATGACTTTACCATTTCTAGTGATGATGTGGCTGGTATTACAGAGGCAAAAACCTATTTGCAATAGCATTTTCAGACCAAGGATCTAGGAGATAACTATTTTTCTTGGTATTGAGGTTGTGAGAAGCAAGAAATTCATCAGTCGGTCTCAACGCAAGTATGTCTTAGATCTCTTATCTGATACTTCTATGCTTGCATCCAAGCCAGTGGATATTCCAATGGACCATCATCAGAAGTATGGTGTCGATGATGGTGATCCTCTTGATGTTCATCAGTATAGGAGTTTGGTAGGTAAACTGTTACATCTTAAAATTACCAAACCAGATATTTCTTTTGTAGTTGGAGTACTCTTAGTTCATGCCGCCTCCTCATAAAGCTCATTACTCGAAAGGTGCCCCTGGTAAAGGTTTGATTTATCATCCTAATAAGCATATGGAGTTGGTTGCCTTTTCTGATGCTGATTGGGCTGGTTCAGCCAATGTTCATCATTCGACTACAGGATATTGTACGTTTGTTGGGGGTAATCTGGTTACTTGGCAGAGCAAGAAATATATGACAACTGCAGGGTCAAGTTCTGAGGCATAGTATAGGGCCATGACCCATACTACTGCCGAGCTAATGTGGCTCATGTTGCTTCTTCTTGAGATGGGTTTTCTTGTGCCTACACCCATGAAGATGTATTGTGATAACCAAGCTGCTATGTATATTTCTAGCAATCCAATCTATCATGAACGGACCAAACACATTTAGGTGGACTATCATTTTGTTCGAGATGCCGTGCTGAAGAAGCTAGTTGAGACTCCATTTGTTTCTTCTTCAGATCAGCTAGCCAATATATTTACTAATTTCTTGTTTGCCCCTAGTTCTCGCAATTGTTGTAACAAGCTGAGCACGGGTGGCCTATATGCCCTAGCTTGAGGGGGACTATTGAAGTTCTAGGAACAGTTTTGTCCTATCAGGCTTAGTGTCCCTTTTATCATTGTAACAAGTAGGTTAGGGGTATTTTAGACCTCTAACCTAACTCTCTTGTAAGTCATATATATATATATATATATATTAGGAGGAGGAGTCTGCGATTGTGACCTAACACACACAATCGCAGGCTGCCTCTCCTGACCATTGGATGGCCTCTTCTCTTCTCTTTTCTTTCTTCCTTTCCTTCTCTTTCTTCTTGTTTTCTCTTGGTTTGGTTACTTTTTTTTTTGGGGGGGGCTTGGAAAAGGGGAACTGACTTCGTAGATATTGACTCAATAGATATACAAGAAAATAGGAAGTACTGAAATAAAAACTAAGATATAATATCCTAACAAATATTGGCAGCATCTTACCCCTGTCAGCTACCAAAGTGGTCCCACAAAAGATCTTCATGAATAGTGTGCCATGTGAACTGTGTCGTGTGACCTCTTCATGAACAGTACTATGTGAACAGTCTCACGGGACAACTGTTCATGAACAATGTTTTGGTCCATTTCTATATGCTCTGATCTACTTCAACACTCCTTTTCTAATTCATCCATAAAAATTGGTTGATATAGTCTTCAGAGAGAGTTCTTCCCCCTTGGTGCCACTGACAAATACTAGAGATATTGTTGGAAAGGATCTTTAGCCCTCCGCATCCAGAGACCAACCATCTCAGTTGCTGAATTAAATTTTTTTCCCCATTTTTGAGGATAGGTCAATAAGATATATTTTATGTGTAGTATCAATAAGATACTTATTGAAGTGAAAAGGAAAGGGAGTGATCATGGATTCCAAGGGTAAAGATTTAAATAGCCAAAAACAAAAGTTGAAACCATTTCAAGGGATTTTCTTTTGATAGAATAATAAAATTTTATTGGAGCCTTCTCTCATCAAATTGACCTCTCATTATTCATCAGTCATCAGTCATCACTCAAGTATTCAATTTTTATGATGATATCCCAACTTTGTTTATGGTCCTCCCATCTGATATCCTTATTATCATTACAGTTTGATGCCCAAAAAGATAAATTGTTAACAATTTTCCTACAATATGGTCAGTAGAGGTCTCACACTTTTATCTTTTGATGCAGATAGACATCGGATTAATTAGGGTTAATAATGTAATTTGATTTTTTTTCTTTCATCTTTATCTTGATAGAGTCATAATGGCAAGTTAGAGTTTGTTCCAGTTATTGAGTCTATTTTAGAGTTAGCTTTTGCTTTCAGTTTCAAAATTGGATTAGGATTTCTTTTGTTTAATACTATAAAAGAGCATGTACCCAACGATTGGGATTAGAGATTTTTGAGTGAAAAGTTATTGTGGGTTGAAATCAATGGCTGTCATCTTCTTTGCATTACTGTTCTACTTCATATCTCCTCTCATTCATCTTCCTACGAATTCATATAGCTATCCCTTTTATTTCCTACTAAATACAAACCGCTAGGTTTGAGAACTTAGGATCGATCTCAATCATGTTTAATCCATATGGACTGAGATTTTGGGTGAAGGAATCTCTTACTTGGGCAACCCTGGCTCCTGAACTCCCTTCCATCATGTGATTAAACCTTAGTTTCAAATTCGAACCTAACGCTATCATTAGACTTTAGTTTCAGATCTCTGAAATTCTTTCCATGCTTTCTGTTTAGGGAGACCATGAGTTACCCTTAAGAGTGCCGTGAGTTGTGATTCCTCCATCCTATATTCTAGGTTCATTTGAGCTCTTGTGAGGAAGAACCCCTCCTTTATCAAGATTCCTTGTTGCTATTCTATCCGTCTATCATGAGATAGACGAAGCTTCCTTATTCTTATTACTAGAAGGTCCTTTTATCTTCCTTTTTTATTTTTTATTTTTTATTTTTTATGAATAAATAAAACACAAGGAGAAAATGAAAATACAAGGGGAAAATTGGGGGGAGGGGAGGCTTAAGCCAACAAGGAAAAGCCAGCCCCAAGGGGAACAAAGCAAGAAGCTATAAAAAAAAAAGCAAAAGCAACTACAATAAACCAAATAAGCTACTACATCAAGGAGTCAGGAAGGCTCAGGGACAAGGGGGAAGGCCAGGCATTAGGGGGTAGGAAAGGGGCAGGGCATAAGGTTCCAGGAGGAGAGAATATGAGAGTTTCTACCGGAGTTAGAGACCAAGTGGGAGCGGACGGAGTGAAAGGATTAGATTTTGGAGATAACATCAAAGAAGATAGCTAATCAAATCTTAGCCGGGGATTGGGATTTGGAAGACCATCTACAAGTGTTACATTCCATCCAAAGGTGGTTAATAGTAGCAGAGAAAGCTAGTTTTCCAATGGTATCACAAATGGAAAAGCCCACAAAAGTCATGTCAACCCAAATCCATTCCCTATCAAAAGGGAGAATTGACCTAGTAGAAGGCTAGCAGAGGCAAGAACAGTTTTCCAAACCAAAGAGGAGAGAGGGCAAGAGAAGAAAAGGTGAGAAATGTCCTCATGGCCAAGGGGGTAGAGGCAGCAGGAGGGATTGACAAGGATGTGTCGAAAGAGAACGAAAGATTGAGTAGGGAGGCAGTTAAAGAGGCAACGCCAAGTGGTAAAGCTGTGGCGGACCTTTGAACCGAACAAGATTACGCCAAGGAACGATAGGGCTAGAGGATCTCACAAAGGACCAAGTAGAGGCAAAAGAAAACAACCCAATGGAAGAGGGGAGCCAAGTGCACTTATCGTCCCTACCACGGTGGCCAGGGGGATGGGAGGAAGAAAGGCCTAGAGATCCGTAAGAGGTGGGGGAGACAGAGGGGGTCCCCAGCCCTGGGGGAAGAGAATGGTAGAAACAAGGGAGGATTTGGGAAGGCCAGAGGAATAGATAGTCTTGGGAGAGACAAGAGAGGAGAGGATACCAGAAGGGTGCTAGGGGTCCAACCAAAGGGAGGTTGACTGTCCATTACCGATAACAAAGGTAATGGCAGTAAGGGCGAGAGTCCTGAGGCTAAGGATTTTACACCAAATCTAGGAAGCATCCGAGGGAACAGAGCAAGTCCAAAGGGAATTGTGGGAAAGAGTAGATGTATAGATCCAATCAACCCAAGTACCTTGCTGCATGGAGGCAAGTTTCCAGATGAGCTTTAAGGTGCCCACAGAGTTGACTTCTTTAATTCTTCTGATACCAAGGCCACCTTTGGACTTAGGCAGGCATACCTTATCCCAAGACATAGGGTGAAGGAACTTCAAGGTATCGGAACCCTTCCAGAGGAAGGAACTGAAGAGACTCTCAATAGACTGGATGGTAGAAAAAGGAAGTACAAAGATCCCAGTCTAGTAGAGGGAAAGAGATTGGAGATCTTATCTGATTAGAATAAGCCGACCAACATAGGAGAGAATCTTGCCTTTCCAAAGTTGGAGCCTCTTCCTAAGGAGATCAAGTCTGGGGGAACAATGATAAGCTGAGAGCCTAAAAGAGATGAGAGGGAGGCCTAAGTATTTGACTGGCAAGGAGCCCAAGGAGAAGCCAATAATACCAAGAAGGTGGGATTGAGCCTCAGAAGAGACACCAGAGAGGAAAAGGTTAGACTTGAGAAGATTAATACGGAGGCCAGAGAGAGAGACTCAGAGGAGTGGAGGGAGGACATAATGGTAGAAATAGAGAGGGTCAGGCTTAGAGAAGATCATGATGTCATTAGCAAACGCCAAGTGGGAGAGACAGAGGGGTTTACATTTAGGAATAGGGGAGATGAGGTGGACATCAGTGGCTGATTGGATAGAGCGAGAGAGGATTTCAAGAGATAGAGAGAAGAGAAAGGGGGAAAGGGGACAGCCCTGGTGAATACCTCGACCAGAGGGGAAGTAACCAGCAGGGCTACCATTGATGAGAACCGAGAAATGGGGGGAGGAGATACAACAATGGATCCAGTGGACAAAGGAAGGAGGGAAAGACATTTAAAGGAATTTAGAAATAAAATCCCAACTGATAGAATCAAAAGCCTTATGAATGTCAATCTTGAGGAGAGCAGAAGGTGAGTGATTTTTCTTGTCAAAACCCCTAATAATCTCATGGTAGAGGATGATATTATCAGCAATGCTTCTCCCAACAATGAAAGCAAATTGGTTAGGACTCACAAGAGAGTCAATAACTTTACCAATCCTAATGGCTAGGATTTTGACAATAAACTTGTAAAGAATATTACAGAGGGAGATTGGTCTGAAATCATTCATAGTTTTAGCATCTTCATTCTTTGGGATGAGGCAAAGGAATGTGTGATTGATTCCCTTGATCTGGGAAGGATTGAAGAAGAAGCTCCTAACAGCCAGAATGAGGTCGTTGCGGATGATGTTCCAGTAGGAAGAAAAGAAACATATACTAAAGCCATCAAGGCCAGGGGCTCTATTGGCCTTATGAGAGAGGATGGCAGAAAGAATTCATCATTAGAAGGAATGGAGGTAAGGGAAGGAATGAGCTCATCAGGAACTAATTTGTTGAGAAAGTGGGGGGGATAAGAGGGGTGGGGTGGATAGGATGGGAGAAGATACCAATAAAATGAGTGACAACTTTAGTTTTGATTTCCTTAAGAGTAAGGAGCTCAGCCCCAGAAGGAGAGATGAGCTTTGGAATGGAGTTCACATTGGATCTAGCTTTGAGAGGATGATGGAAGAACGCAGAGTTAGAATCCCCAAGGTCAAGCCACTTGATGCGGGCTTTTTGATGGAGGAAACTCTCTTCTTGGGCAAGAAGTAAGGCAGGCCAGGACGGGGTTATGCAAGTCAATCTAGATTTTATATTGGATAGAGAGGAGCTTGTCACGGTAAGAGGAGACACGAGAAGAGATATTGGCAAAGTTGGAGGAGTTCTAGAGCTTAAGGGCAAATTTGACAGATTTGAGCTTTTTAGCAAAAGCAAGAAGAGGAGAAGAGGAGGGAAGAATATGAATGAGACAGGCCTTCTGAACAACGGGGAGAAAATCAGGGTGCGAGGTCCAAAAATCAAAGAATTTAAAGGGTTTAGGATCGAAGGAATAGAAGGGAAGAACATGGATGTTGATGGGACTATGATCCGAAATACCTGGGAGATTAAAGCAGGCATGGGAAGAAGGAAAGGAGTCAAGCCAAGCTTTATTGACAAAAGCACGATCAAGCTTACAAGCAACACGAAGATTACCAGCTCTTCGGTTATGCCGGGAGAGCTTGGTGCCAAACCATCGAAGGTCACTAAGGCGAAGATTGTCTATACAGTCATTGAAGGCATCCACAACAAGAGGTCCAATAGGGTTGCCCCCATGCTACTCATGACTGAAGCCGATGACATTGAAATCACCCCCAACCCCCCCCCCCCCCAAGATCTAGAGCCAGTAGAGGGGGCAAATGAAAGGAGATTAGACCAAAGAGGGAGACGAAGAGAGGCAAGGTTATGGGCATAGATGATCGAGAAGAAGCAAATGAAGAAACCAGAAGAGTGAGAAATGGAGAGATGGACAACTTGAATAGAGGAGGAGAGAGTAGAGACTGAGAGAAGAGAGGAATTCCAAAGAATCCAAATTCTACCATTGGGGCTATGAAGGTAGTTAGTATCAAAGGACTAGGAGGGAGCAAGGGATGAGGCAACGCGAGAAGCATTAGCCTCAAGGACACGGATCTGAAGGAGGCAACAGAGGTTGGACTTGGAGGAGCGGATCCAGGATCGAAGCTCAGCTTGCTTGGCCAAGGAATTGAGCTCCCGACCATTCCAAGTAGTCCAAGGAATCATGTTGAACTGGAGGGTGAGGGCATCAAATGCTCAGAAGAGCAGGAGGGACTGGATGGGGTTTGCTTGGCGTTAGGTCTAAAGGTAGACTTGGCAACAGGTTTGGGTTTGGAGTTGTGAGTGGCTTTGTTGCGCAAAGAGGTTTTGTTTTGTTTAGTAACAAAAAAACCCCGAATCTACTCGATTTTATGATTCAAACTCAAAGATAAAGCCCAATTACACACAACCGCATTACGTAACCCCGCAGCAACGCAGGACCAATGAATGTACACAAGGACATCAACTTGTATAAGATTTTTCATTTCATAGGGTAGAAGGGTGGGGAGTATGTATACTCACTTGTGAGGTTTGCAAAACCATTTATCATTTATTATTCAAAATCCTTCGAAAAGATCGAGACCTGGATCGCTATTTCAATTGGGGATACTTGAAGCTTTGAATTTCCTTTTAGAACTTTATTTTGTACTTGTTTACCATTATCTCTTTGGGTTGTATATGACAAAAGGCATGGCTGGACGAGGAAAAGAATCCATCCTTTTTACAAAGGTTGATTTTCTCCCTCAGTGGCACTTGTATGACATAGAGAGATGCCATCACTTAATCATTTTGCAAGAAACAGATCCCCAAAAATTATAACGAAAAATAAAAAAATGTACTATTTCTCAGTAAAAGTAGCTGTAGATCAATACAAGTTCCTTCGCTTTGTAGTCACAGATAGCAATCACCTCCCAGATATCAGAACAGCTCCCCAGGAGATACAAGTTTTGAGGATGATGTTTTGAGCACGTCTGATTCTAAAAGCTGGTCATCAGCTGACATATGACAATTTTACAGAGGACACTTATCCATACAGAGGCCTTCTTCGTTTAGCAGATCTCTATGTAAAGAGCATAACTTCTGCAGAAAGCTCAGCTCAGTCCATAAAATGTTCAAAGAGAGAAGCGCGTGTTGGTAATAACAGCAGTAGGACCAAGATGAGGCAGTAGCCCAAAGTATACAATTTCCTATATCTTCCATCCATTCTTCAGATAGGGAGCAATTATAAAAATTTAACATACAGAACCATTCCTACAATCAATTTTATAATTTACATGAGAAGCAGAAACAAGAAACACGTCATGAACATGAAACAAGGAGGCAAACAAAATTGTCAGCTCACCTCTTTCCTTTTTTCTCTTCATTCTTCTCATTATCTGGGGAACATCAAGAAATGAACCAAAACCACCCAGGGCTCTCTCCCCCTCTCTCATTTCTCTTCGAATTCCACATCAATAAAATCTGGTCCCGATGTTGATGAGTTAGTGCCTCTACCACCACCTCTTGAGGAAAAGTCACCTTTCGGCTGCCAAACAATGTTCCCACATCCTGCACAACGAATTACTTGGCTCTTGGATCCCCTGAACTTCCGTCTGCATGCTGGACAAGATCCCTGATCAAGTATTTTGGGAAGATACATATCAATGACATTATTAATCCATCTATTTGTCCAGATATTACTAAGAGCTGTACTCATTATGTAGTGAAGGCAATACTGTGGATATTTTAGAATTTAATTTCTGCCCCTGCAAGAAACCCCACCCCAAAAAAAAAGGGCCATTGTCCAACCAAGGACAGTGCAAGACAGCTCCCCAGAAGGCTGGGGCACCTCATTGTCCAACCAAGGAAAATTTCTGGACAAACAAAATCAAGGAATATGGCCAGGTTTTGCTGCAGAAACTAAGTTCAAGTATAACAAGGAGTGCTCGGCTCAGCATTTTTTATCTGCCAAATTACTTCGACTCAAAAGTCTGGATTCCCATGTAGCAGTGTTCAAAGCTTCAAATACGTTTCTGTACCAACCTCTTGTGGGAGCTATCCAAAACTAACTGAGCTAGATAAAATCCAACCATTCAGAAATAGATAAAATCCAACCACAGGACACCTTAATCTAAGCAACTGAAGCCCAGCTATGGCCTAAGATTGATTGGATATTAGTTTCGGACCCAGTGATAGGTCAAAAATTTGTTAACATGGGTTGCTTTGCTTCTTGGTTCCAGCATCTCTATACACACGTACATTTACAACCAGACCATCAAGCAATTCTGAGCATTAGAAGAGAAACATCTCAAAATATGGATTTGATAGACACCAATCACTCAGAAAAAAAAAAAAACCACATGAAATACTATTCAAATTTTCAAAACTAAAAGATAGCATCCCAGTTTACAAAACCATAACCAAAGAAAGAGTTGGAGCATATTACAGGGAATGCATTTGAGAAACCCTTTTATTTATTTATTTTTTTTTTGGGGGGGGGGGGGGGGGGTTGGGTGTGGTCAATGGACCACAGCATTCAAAATAGTAGAGAAGACCTAACTAATGAGCCTTCCCTTCGGATTTCTACCATAACTTTCAAGAATCAACCAAGAGAAGTGAGAACTCGAACAGTTATCAGTCAAGGTCTTTCAACTAGTCCATCCAAGCATAAACCATCAATGAAGATACAGATCAATCATCAATAGAACCTCCTAGACAACCAAAGCTAGTTATTCAATGTAAAAGGTATGAGATCCCCAAAAGGAACCTTGCAATAGTAAATACCAATGCAATTTCAGAATAAGTTATCAGTCCAGGTAAGTCTTACAAATAGTCCATCCAAGCATAAACCATCAATGATGATACAGATCAATCATCAATAGCACCTCCTACTTTCCTAGACAACCAAAGCTAATTATTCAATGTAAAAAAAAGGTCTGGGATCCCCAAAAGGAACCTTGCAATAGTAGATACCAATGCAATTTCAGAATACATTTAGACGAGGCATATGATACCAATGGGGAGTAAAATTAGTAATTAAACTTCATTAATTAATCATCCCCACATGCTATCTCATCCAAACTTAAATTAATGCAAGGTTCAGTGCAATAAAATACCTGGATTACTAAGTTATTTGCGACAGCTCCAATTACAAGAGGAGCAGCAAAGGGCAATACCCATGTTGCAAAAATCATGAACCGAAATAGCCATCCAGATAATGCAAACCAAATGAAGAAGATCGTCTACAGATAAACAATTGCAAAGTGAGCCATTGTAAACCAAAAGAAGATCATCATCTACAGCTAAGCAATTGCAAAGTGAGCTGATGTAAACCAAAAGAAGAAGATCGTCTACAGATAAGCAATGCAAACTGAGCTGACACAAATTATAAAAGCTGAGGCTACAATAATTAAGAATTGAAGCAGCAATCTATACAACAAAATTACACTTAAAACAGCAATCTAGATAACGGAATAAGAAGGCATAGATCATCTACAGGTAATCAAAACAATGCAAAATGAACTCAAAGAAGCTATATAAGGCTATAAGCTAAAAATGAAAAAAAGGAAAATGGAAGCACAAAATATTATGGTTTCCCATGCTTCATGCAGTATAATTTCTGAATATTAGCACTCGAAAGTTCTAATGTGTTGAATGATGTACCCAATGCAGATCAAAATAGAAGATGGTGGTAGGTAAGAATTGTTCTGGAGAAAAAGAAACTAGCTTTTAACTCTCAGCCATTGACAACCATGGAATTGAGACATTATCAAATCTCTTGCAAACGGCACTTGGAGATTCTGATAGGTACCATCTTTTCTTCTCACATTTGGCTCAGAGCCTCGGACAACTCAACATCTTTTTTTCCCCCTTTTTTGATAGGTCAGACAACATCATTGACTAGCGATAAGGGAACAACATAAACAGAAAGGGGAGACAGTGGATGCCAAACTCACAGGTGAGGTGGCAAAAATACAACAACAAAAATAACAGAAAGAATGGCAGCATGAGATGAAGGATATGACAGAGAAGTAGAGAACTAGAGGTGGTAGTAAAAAAAGTTCAGGGAAGGAACTCATTGTAACAAGATTATGTACGGAAGACCTTCTCCATTTTACATGCCTGCTGGAACAAAAAGTATGATAGGAGAAAGCAAAACATAAGGGTTTTAACTAAAGTGTCAAGTATCAGTAATGATGTCCAGCCCAAAAGCCCAAGCTATTGGGTGGAAAGGTGATGTAGATCGAAGCTTGCAAAAGAAGGGCGCTGCCAGTTCCATCAAACCAGACCAGGCAGCCCCAATGTTGGCACATCAAGCCAACTCAAAACCAGAATTTACTGTGCATGCAAACAGTACACGTGAACAGTAATTTGGTCCCTTTTTTGTGTTAACAAGTAGCCAAAGTTAGTTTTAGTATTCTAGAATAGTCCGTATTGTTCTATGTTAGTTGCTTAGTAGACAACTTAGTAGTTAGTTGCCTAAGCTACTTAGTTTACCTTTTCACTTTTGTTTCTAAATTGCAAGGTTGTGCCTAGCCTACTTAAAGAGACCTTTGTAATCAATTGAAGAAGTTAATGGAGAATGAGTTAGAGATGGCTTGTGTTGTTCCGCTGTGGGATGCAGTTGGGTGAGATGCCCAAAACCTAACATTCTTCTTCCCCCTTCTCAACCCTCCATCAATTTCTTTCTTCTTCTCTCTTATTTTCTGTTTCAGAATTTGTGAGAGAGTGTTTGAGAGTTATTTGAAGACCTGAAGTTCAGCCTACAAATCAGTTCAAGTACAACCAAGGAGATCAGAATCGATTCCATCCATTGATGGAGGGCCTTAGGGAAGAAAGAGAATGTCAGAGTAAGGAGGGGGAAGAAAGGGAAGCACACAATCACATATTGCAAAGACCCAACCAATTTCATTCAATATTCAAAACATTCTAACATGCCCATCGGTTACAGCCAATATATAGGAAAGTAAGGACATGAAATCAGAAACTCTACTAAAATAGTATCTAGCCTAAACTAGGAAGCAACCACAAAAGGAAATTAATGTAAGGAAATAAATTCTAAATCCTACATTCAAATTTGGAAAATAAAAGGCATGAAATAAAAGAAAAGTAACTACTAATTTTATTTCCAACCCTTGTTGGACCAAAACCCAAGGTTGGACTGGTTCTTCTTGGCCCTTGGCATCCAAATCCGGTCATGTTGGTCCAATCAGGTAAGTGCAGCTGTATCTGCATCAACTCTCCTCCTCTGAAAAGAACTCAACTCCGTCGAGTTAGGAAAAGGACCAAGGAGACCATCTGAAGGAATACGTTGAATGAGGAATGATCCCACCATCTTCTTAAGCTTAATTTCAGGGAGATCTTTGGCAAGATGAAACTTCACAGTCTTGTTGGCATGCTTGAAGGCATAGGTGTTGGCATAGCCACAATGCTGTACTTTCTAATCGAACAACCAAGGTTGACCAAGAAGGATATGGCACATCTTCAGAGGGAGGATGTCACATTGGACTGTATCCTTCCACCAATAGAGTATGTGACCAAACACTTATCTATGATCTTGAGATTAATGTTGTTCACCCAAGCAACCTTGTAAGGATTCGAATGTGGCTCTATCTTCAATCCTAGCTTACAAACAGCGTCTTCAGAGACAACATTAGTGCAACTACCTCCATCAATGAACAACGTTAACAACTGGTCATTGCACTTCACACGAGCCTGGAAAATACTACTGCGGTGCCAATCTTCATTGTCAATGACTTTCTGAGTGGTCAACACATGACGAATGACATAAAAGGGATGTTGGTCCTCATCACTGAGAATGTCATTGACTTCAGCTGACGCACGCTCTTCTCTTAAATCAATTGTGTCAGAACCAAGTTGCTCTTTAGGAATATGATATAGGAGAATCCTTATCAACAAAAGCAACCAAACGACTGGGACATTGAGCACTGATATGTCCAAATCCATTGCAAGAGTAGCACCGAACTGTAAACTTTGTTGCATTAGAAGGTTTCTGAACCACGTCGAGTGGGTGAGTGTGGACGAGTAGGCCGTGAAGATGACAATCAGAAGCATGTCGAGGTGGAGAATACAGTCGACTAGGTCGTGAAGAGGCTATAGATGTAGCACTAGCCCGTGGTTTGCTAGATGACCTTTCTTGGGTAGGAGGCTATTGCAAAATGGAACTAGTACCTTGAGGAAAAGTATCTGCAAAACTTATCCGACTGTATGAGCATTTCAGGCTTTCCTCAACCTGATACGCTACTTGCACGACATCTTCCATTGTAGGCAGTCGACTAAATGCAAGTGCAGCACTAAGTTGAGGGCGCAAACCATTGCGAAATTGTGCTACTAATACTTCTTCATCCCACTCAAAATCAGAACGAGTGGTCAAATAATAAGATCTCGCAACATATTCTTCAATGGTCAAATTCTCCTATTTCAAGTGTGCAAACCTGAGATGCATGCGTTGCTTGTAATCAGAAGGCAAGAATCTCTGGTTCATGACTTCATGCATTTCAACCCAAGTAGTGACTAAACCAATGCCTTAGGTTCGGTTCTGTTGTTGCTTGACCCACCAGACTCGGGCCATGCCTTTTAATTTATCCTCTGCAAATAGGATCTTTCGGGCCTCAGTCAACCTATACCATTTGAAGAATGTCTCTAAGCTGTAAATCTAGTCAAGGTACAGTTCTGGATTGTTATCTCCAGAAAAATCGAGGAAATCCAATTTTTCTGCTCTTTCTGCTCCATCATATCTACCAGTTCCATATGATGGTGGAGGTGGTGGTGGTGGTGGTGGTGGTGGTGGTGGTGTATGATGTAGTGGTAGTGGTGGTGGTGGCAGTGGTAGTGACGGATCCCATGGAGTGGTGTTGGAAGAATCTCCAGATTGGACAAGACTCTTTCCTCTATCTGTAGCCACCAATTGATTAATAGAAACTTGCATAGATTCCATCATTGTCATAAGAGAAGTGACAATGGTAGCGAGAATATTAATTTTCATACCAGTTTCTCCTTTATAGGAATTCAGGTGCTGGATAACTTCACTGTTGGCTACCATAGTGATGATTAACAAAATAGCACTCAAAGAGTAATGGCAAGCTAGTAAATAGATGGATGCTTAAGAGGAGAGTGGCAGAATGGTAATTAAATGGAGATATTTAAGTGAGGGGCACAAGGGTAATTAGAAGGAAATCAATTAGAAACACAAGGCAAGCATAGCGTATGGGGAAGGGCAGAATTGGAAGCAATAGTAAAATAGGAAAGAAGGAAATAAAAGATAAGGAGAGGGGCAAAGTGGAAATATTAGAAAAAAAAATTAAAAGAAAGAAGTAAAGAGAAAAAAGGGCCCAAGGAATGGTTTGGTTACCGACAAAAGAAGAGAGTTCTTTCTTGCGATGGAACCAACAGGTTCTCCAACGATGGCTTCTCAGCAAGGAGGCAACGGAACTTAGAAGAGGCGTGAGCTGTGATGGGGTTCTAAGGAGGTCGACTTGAGCAGAGTTGCAACGGGAGGCATTGATGGGCAGGGAGAACTTTGAACTGCCTCTCTCCCTACTTCTTCTTTTGTTTTCTATTTCACTTTCTCTCTTCTTGTCTTCTCTACTTCTTTTGTCATTTTTCTTTTTGGTCACTCGGCAGAACACTAAAACAGGGAGGGTTTCGTAGGATTTTTTGGTTATTTATTTATTTATTTATCTTTGTTGCTATCGGAACCCTAGAAAAGGGGGTTTGGATCAAAGGAAGTTGGGAGAAAGAGCAGGACGGTGAGACAGGGAGGGTCGATTCCTCTCTGGACAAAATCGATTCTCTTTTCTTTTTCTTTATTTATTTATTTTTTTTTTTTTCTTAGTCTCGGTAGAACCAAAACATAGAATGGGAATGGAAGAAGAGAGATGGAGGGGAAGGAATGGGGATCCTTTGGCTCTAATACCAAGTTGATGGAGGGCCTTAGGGAAGAAAGGGAATGTTAGAGTAGGGGGAAAAAAGGGAAGCACACAATCACATATTGCACAAACCTTACCAATTTCATTCAATATTCAAAACATTCTAACATGCCCATCGGTTAGACAGTTACAACCAATATATAGGAAAGTAAGGACATGAAATCAGAAACTCTACAAAAATAGTACCTAGCCTAAACTAAGAAGCAACCACAAAAGGAAACTAATGCAAGGAAATAAATCCTAAATCCTACATTCAAATCTAGAAAATAAAAGGAATGAAATAAAAGACAAGTAATTACTAATTTTATTTCCATTCCTTGTTGGACCAAAACCCAGGGTTGGACCGGTTCTTCTTGGCCCTTGGCTTCCAAAGCCGGTCATGCTGGTCCAACCAAGTAAGTGCAGTTGTATTTGCATCAGCCATTGTCAGGGTTTTGGAAACTTAAATCGAAGTTCAGATCTCCCAAACCAGCTAGCAGTTCAAGCTCATCTTTTGAAGGATACCTATACAGGTTACAAGGATACCTAGACAGGTTATAAGCTCATTCCAATTTTGAGGACCATCCGATGCATGGAACCCTAGTTTCTGAAGAGTGATCAAAAGTTTCCTAATTCATGTCAACAACGTAACTCTCAACTCAACATCAAAATTGTCTCATCTTTTGAGGGTTTGTTAACCCATATAGAACCTTCATCTACTCAAAGTTTCAGCTCCATCTGAGCTACGGTTTGTGGTTAATTGAAATATTCTCTATTCAACCAGATTTTTAGATCCTATATGGGATTAGGATCACTTGTGAGTCTAGTCTTACATCAAAAGGGCATTCTCAAGGTCAAATGCTCAGCAGTTTCACACTGCCCGACCAATGTGGGACTAAAACCCCTCCCATTCCTGGCCACGGAGCGCACTCATTTGATAGACTTCCCCCAACTTTAGGGCCATGGGCCCCCACATCCCAAGCTTAATGACGTCTAACCCAAAATCCCAAGCTTCAACGTAGAGAGGCCATTCCCAAGGTCCATATGCCCAGCAGCCACCCACTACCAACCAATGTGGGACTAAAACCCCTCCCATTCTTGGGCATGGAGTGCACTTACTTGCATCAATCAGTGTAGGGTAGTATATCTATAGCCTAGTTTTAAGAAATTTCTCTAATTCAATCAAATACCCTCTTTTGTATTGGAAGACGTCTCACGTATGTCCATGCATGTGTACCAGTACTCTACGCACTATTGTGCACTATCCCAAATCTGAGTGGGAACTGACGGTTTAGATTAAAAAAAAAATGTAAGAAAGGTTGAATCAGATTTGTCTTGTGATTTTCGGAAACATCACCTGATGGAAGACTAGGTAGGAACTACCCAACCCCAGTAAGGGTCCCACAAATTCAAATCTGAAATCAGACTTAGAAACAAAGTTTGAATCTAGATGAAATAGGAGGAAGCCTACAGTTGGTTGTAGGAGCCTCTGATGTAGCTCAAATTTGGACTGAATGCTCCTTTCGTGGTGCTAAACAAACCCTTAGAATTTGGGCCTGATTGGATGGCCAGACATGGAGATATGACGTTTGGTTCCCAAATAGAAAACTAATGTAGACATTCAGGAACAGCAGCTAGGGAGCTCCATGGCCACGAAGCTTGGGTTGACTGGGCCTCTTGGGGGCTGGAAGGAAACCCCAGGGCTTGAAGATTGGCCGGCTGGTTGGGAGCTCTAGCTTGGTCAATCTCCCTCAAAACCCCAACAATAAGGCTGGTTGATCTTGGCTTGTGGACTGGTCTTTGATCAATAATCAATCACTTTCTCTCACAGCAAACAAATAAGAAAATCACAAAAAGGAAAAAGAAAATCGATGGGGGGTTGATTAAGGGTGAGGGAAGAGTTAGGGAATGGGCATCTCACCCCTCTTAGATAACAGCTATCTCAGCCATGAGTAAACACTCAAATTCATAAACTATTTTCATTATGATCAATGGGCTTTTAATAGCCTTACAAAACTTGGACATAAAGAAATAACAAAAAAAGGAAAGTAACGGACTGAAATAAGACTTTCTAATTTGTGTCTAACTTGCTAACCAATTTTTAACCAAATTCGAAACTAACAAACCATTGACAAAAAAAAAGAAACTAATTAGTTGACTAACAACATAGGAAACTAAATTAGACAATCAAAATAGAAACTAAATCCTAGGTCGCTGGAATTCTTCTCTTGAAGCTTCTTTTTCAACAATAAGGAAAGCTGTATGGATCTTCTAGAACAAAATCTGCAGGAATCTCTTCACATTAACAGTAACTCATGAACAGTGTTTTCCAGCTTTCCTTTTGGGCTGGTTAGATGGGGCCAAGGTGGGAGCTGGCTGGTCCAACATTGAACTTGGTTTGATGGGGGCCAGCAGCCCCTTCCTTGTGCAAGCTTGATCTTCATCATCACCTTCCATTGTTACATGGATAACTACCCTAATAATAATATTAATCCGATCTAAAAATCTAGATTATCTCAGGCGCAACTAGGTCCAGTGACCAAATCTATGATCAAATCTTAAATAAAGGAAACAACTGCATTATTCAAGGAAAAAATCAGATCAATGGGAGGGGAGGTAAAATAGATGAGATCGATCTACTTGGGAGGAAGAAGAGAGAAGAAAAGAAATCAAGTATGGGATACCAATGTCGTATGCACTGCTCAACAACACCAAAACTCTTATAAAAAAACATATATTCTTTACCCAAATCATCTCTAATTGATGGGGAGCATATTACATATATGAAGACCACCTAAAATTCCTAAATTGACTCATAAAAGGACTCCTACTTACTCTACACACTCAATAAAGTAAATAAACTCAAAACGAAACTCTATCTAACTATTCAGTATCCTAATCTAACTCAAACATTTAACTACTGATCCTGTGAACTAACTTTATCCCCATTTTATGGGCTCATAAATTAGGCCCATTAAAATGAAACCACAAAAAATAAAAGGCCCAACCTATAACATTAATACCAAAATGTCAATTTCAATCCATTGGACTGCTACCAGCACCTTATGGGCCTCCCAAGCTTGGATATAGGCCTCCATATAGGATAACTAATACAATTGCATCAAATATCCAATCAATGTCAGGTTTTCTCTATCTTCACGTCATCTATGTGATTCACATTTTCATTGGCAAGTGCGGTATCAAATAGTAAGTAATAAAAAGCAATTAAGCAAAAAAAAAAAATCAATTTTTTTTTCAACATACTTAAGGCTGAGTTTTGATGCAAATTTTTACTCATAGGTTGTTTAAGTGTTGATGGGGTTAACTTGAATTAGGAAAAAAAATCAGAGTAGGAAGTTCTCTATAAAAAATTGGGTTTTTTGGGTTTTCTCATCATGTGTATCGAGTGTATCGAAACTGCGTCAATCGATTCAGTCTATATCGGTTCGATACAGTATAGTATTTAAATATTTTATGTGTCAATTTTGTATCGTATTGAGATTTGAGAGGGCCAATTTCAATAACTATCGACTGTATTGAAACTTGACAACACTGTTTCAAGAACATAATAGTGATTACTAGTTGGTAGGTAGGATCAAGAACGGGTAGTATGTACCACCCTACCACTACACAAGCTAAGCGAGGAAACAAGTAGATTTTAACATGGGGCCAGAGGGGTTAGAGATGGGAATTCCTCACACGTACCAAAAGCAAAAGATAGAAAGGAATCTCTACATCATGAAGGTTGAAATTTGTGTCATAGATTTTTTTTTTTTTTCTTTTTGGGGTTGGGGTGGGGGGGGGGGTGAGGAATTTGTGTTTTAGCTGGGAGCCAGGGATTGCTTTCTAATATATAGGTTTAAATGAGTGAAATGCCCTAGTGTTCAGATAATCACCCTCACGAAACGTTACGGGGTCTTCCCCTGAATTTGAATGGATGTTGTTAAACATGTGATTTTTCTAAGAAAGGAAACCGAACAACTTTGTGATAGCTAGGTCCCGATAATTCTCTCATTAATGGAATGAGTCAAAACAATAAATATTGTTGCAGCTGCAATATTATCACTTCTTCAACAATGAAGGCTGCCTGCATTACAGCTGGACAATCAATTTCCCTCTGGATAATCTGTTATTTTGTCTATCTATAGATGACCCTACAATTGGCATTTCAGTTCGCAGGTTCACAACAATGGCCAGACACAAGTTCAAAAGCATTATTCCTCTCTGTGAATACCTTTTTTTTTCTTTTTTGGGTGGGTGGGTGGGGGGAATCATCTCTTCCTTTGATTTTGGAAGGACTCAAACCTCACTACCTCAGTATTTGTTTCTTTCCTAAGACAACAAGATGGTTCTCCAGAGGTTTTCAACAACTTACTAAACAAAAAAGACCACAGCATTGTGGGTAGGGATGTAAACGGATAGTTGAAAATCAGTATTCAATTCAAGTTTGTATCAGTTTATGGGAATCCAATATTTGAAAAAATCGATTTCCAGAAACTATCTGATTTCATTCAAAAGGTAATCAGATGCGGATAGTGTTATGTTTAAATTCGATTCATTTACATCCCAAATTTTGGGTCATGCTTACTAGGGAGCCGCAGTCAGAACTTCTGCAGAGATCTATCAAAAAAAGAACTTCTACAAAGATGTGGTGCCCAACAAATAAGTGGATAACACCACAGCACTGCACAGAAACAGAACCGACAGAAGCAACCAAAAGGGAGGATACAGGTGTGCTTCGATGGATTGACCCGAACCCGTTCAAGAGCCTGGACCAAGAACCAGATCCAAGTTTGGTGGTTGATCAGTAAGATATTTAAAATATTTATTTTATTTGGCAAAGAAATGTAATCTTTTATTTCGGGTTACTTTTTGGGGTAACTATTAGGCAAGTAGAAAATTCCAATTTTAGTTTTATTGTGTTTCTATTTTATTAGACTCTAATTTTGGAAGCAATTAGGAGTTTCTACTTCAGTTTAGGTTTTCATTAAGCTTGTTTTTATTTTGGTTTAATATAAGTTAGCATGCAACCCCAGTTATGGAGAATAATGAAAAGAAGAATAAAATTGAATGAGGTTTTTTTTTAAGCCTGCGGCGCTGTAACCATCTCCTCCCCCCCTCTTTCCTTCTTCTCTCTCTCTCTCTCTCCCCCCTTCCTCCCTGCGATCTCTCTTTCACCGACTCTTATCTCTCTCTCCCTCTCTGCTCTTTAGTCTTTTATTTCTACCATGATACAGTCCATTCATCCCTGCTGTCTAACCGGCGGTAATAGCAGTCCTTAAAGGGTTGTTTTAAAATTTCAAGTGGGGCATCGATCTGACCTGGGATTTTCTAGGGTTATTTTACCACTCCAGGACGACCCAAAGCCTAGAGTAATTGGTCCCAATCCTTTCCCTCTCGTGGGTTCAAACTTGAAATCAAGTCTGACCGCCAACAGCAGTTTCAGGTAATTTTCTTTCATGATTCAAGGGCTGTTTCAGTGGATTATTACTTGGGGCTTCGTAAAGGAATGAGTAGCGAACCTGCTCCCAAAATCATGGCTCGAATCAATCTTGCATGATGGATTCTTGTCGTTCGAACTCTTCTTCTCTCCTGCTGGATCTACCGCCTGTGACCCCCTCCCAAGGTTGAAAACGACTCATATTCTTCTCCTTATTTGAAGTAATTAATGCCCTTGACCCCACCAATCAGATTGCCCTTTCTTTCCTTAGCATTTTACACCTTGCCATTGAATTTTGTCCATTCCAGGATTACCCTCTCTCACCATACGATCCCATCTTTCTTTCATTCATTTAGTTTCCCTTATTATTACCCCTCCTTTCTCCACTATATTACCTCTTGCCATTAAGTTCAACCCATTCCTAGTTTACCCTTAGTCAATAAATCAAATCACCTTTCATGTCCCCTTTTATTCTCTAATGGCCCTATTAAAATATCTTTAATTATAAGAATGCCATCTCCAAAACTGCCATCATTTTTTAGTATTTGGTTATTGCCCTCTTGGGTGGTCCCAGTGATCCGAGTTAGGTCTTCGGGACCCACCGGTCCCGCATTAAGGGAAGCTCAAGCAATGACGCATCTAATGGATAATCCAGATAGTTGGGATGATCAGAACATTTAGGCTTGAGGTAACTTTACGTAACTTTATCACAACAAAACAACCAAACTCAGCCTTATCCCAACTAAATGGGGTTGGCCTCATGGATCCGAGCAAAGGCAAAATATTAAACATTGAACATAATAGTAAAAAGGAAAGAACACCATAATAACACAACTACTCAACAATATCCCATCTAAATGGGGTTGGCTACATGGATTCCTAGCCCTCCAAACAGGTCTTTGAGGTCATACTAGGGTCAAGACCTAAACTATGGATGTCTTTTCTCACCACTTTTCCCAGGGTTATTTGAGGCCTGCCCCGAGCTCTTTTATGTCATTCAATCTAAATCATGCCACTCCTACATATTGGCGCATCTGATACAAATACGCACCCATGGAGCAATCCATACCCATCTGGGTATCCAAACACAGATGAACCGGATCCATATTTGAGTTTTTGGTCCAGTAGGAATTTAGTAGTTATTTTATTTAGGAGAATAATATATTTACTTTATTCTATTTATTTCAGGAAGTTGAGTACGTAGGAGTTAGAGTCGGTTTAGGATGTTTTCCTTTTTTGAACTTATTTCTTTCCAACAATTGGTTCCTTTTAGAAGTCTAAGTAGGAGTTCATTTTTTTTCCCTTTAAATACTTGAATCCACCGATTAGAAAGACAGAATTGGTTTGAGTGTGTGCTTGTGTGGCCTGGCAGCCTTTGGCTGAGTGTTTCCTTGCCCCCTTTCTTGTGCAAATCTCCTCTCACTCCCCTACAACTCTAAGTTATGGGATTCCTTCCCTTCCCCTATCGGCCCTCCATCAGCATCCCAAGGGCTCCATTGAACAAGACCATGCCACCTCAGAAAACTTTCTCGGAGCTTATTATGAATCAGGAGAACTCCCAAATCAGCTCTAACAATGTCATAACTTACTTTATAATTTCCGGTTTTGCCACATATCGATCTCAAGATCCTCATATCTCCTAAACTAATTTATCTATATAACACTCATGGTTTAAAGTATGTACAATGCAATACGATACCCTTTGATATGTAGCCGACTGATACTAATACTTTAATCCTTAGCGTATCTTAGAGTATCTCTGATAGATACCTTAAATTAAGCCAACCGATACCGATACTTTAATCCTTGATGACACTTCTCAACTACCCAACATTCTGCCACATAGATCTACTCGGTCGTACAATAGTCCTATGGAATTTTCCTTTAAGCTTTAAAGAAATATGTCGATCACACCACACTCCAGGGGCATCTCTCTATTTCATCCATCCCACTTTAATTCTCTGTGAAACACCATCCTCTATATTACGTTCTTTAATTATGTAACCCCAGATATTGAAAATAATCACCTTGCGATATCTCTCTTTCCTCAATTTTCCCCATTTCGTTATCCATCTAAGTGTTGCTAAAGTTACATACCATATACTCCATCTTTGTTCTACATATCTTCAAATTATTGGATTCCAAGGTTGATCTCTAACTCCAACTTAGCATTAATCCCTATATTTATTTGAGCACCAAAACAATATCATCAACAAAAAACATACACCATGGAACCTCCTCTATAACGCTCCTAGATAAATCATCCATGTTAAGCGCAAATAAGTAAGGGCTTAAAGCTGATCCTTGATGTAACCCATTTATGATTGGAATTCACTACCTTGACCTCCCACGGTTCACACACTAGTCACCACTCCCTCATACATATTTTTAATTATTTCATTATTTCCACATACTTACTCGACACCTCTCTCTTCTCTAGTACATGCCAAATTATAACCCTCTAGGGACTCTGTGAGAGTATTTTCTAGGTTAACAAAGACCATATGAAGATCTTTTTTGCAAACTCTAAATCTTTCCATGAGCCTCCTTAGTAAGTAGATAGCTTTTTTCGTGTTCGTAACTTTATTGTTTAGAGATTTATTACCAAAACCTAAATCTTTCTTTCTTGTGGGAAAAGAAATAATAATGCATACTGAGAAACTACTAGTGCTCACATGTGGACTGAAGAGTTGAAACCAAGGATTGATATGTATCAAATGATCCTATTAGAGGATCTGCAAATCCAACAAGCAAAAGCCTCACGCCACCTATTGGACCAGCCAATCCACTACATATGACATATCAAATTGGTCCTGTTTGATACCAATACAGATTAAATCATCCGACCAAACTTATATTGATCCTTCAACGCGCAGTTGAAACCCCAATTTCTTAGAGCTGGAAAGTGATGTGCAAGTTAAAGCTTCCATTTCTTTAAATCATTTTCAAATGATTGAAGGTGTTGAAAACTCCATTACAGTTTGGGACTCTGCAAGTACTTTTGTTCTCTCAACCATAAATAACCAAAAGAAGGTACTTGCAACTTGCTAATCAAGTCCAGATTATGAGGCAGTGGTTGTTCAGTGCCTCTAGAATGAAGCATGTTTTATTTACTAATTTTATTATGTTAAAGGATAATTTACAACGCCACCCCCTAGAGAATGCCAATATTATAGAGACACCTTTTCTCTTTCACCAAATTAGACTCAGACCCCCTACCGTCAATTACGGTTAA
>NC_056562.1:20954062-20961476 GCF_013358625.1 Macadamia integrifolia
TTTTTTTATTATTATTATTATCATGAATAGCATGGAAACTATCATTAAAAAATTGGTTCAATTCTCGAAATGCTTGAATGCCTCATTTTACGTCCATTTCACCCATACCTTAGCCAAACCACCTGCAAATCATTTATCCAAAAAGCGGAAATTCTCCTTACCTATCGGAAACAGGTACACTAAATATAACAGAATAACTTTTCTCTGTTGATCATAAGATACGGAGAATGGAAACTTTTCCAACACAAAAGGAACACCTAAGAGACTAACAGAAATCCTTCTTGCATCCTACTATTCCCTTGATACTACACTTTCTATAGATGTAGTTATCAATATATAGTGGTACCCTATTAATGGAGAATTGGTTTGGATTAGGTACGTTGGTTCAATTTACTTGTGAACCAGAAAACATTGGTTCAATAGATTGGGTTTTATCTGAACTGTCCAATCAGCTATTCAGGTCATGCAGTAGGATTTAGCAGTTTATTGTCAGCTTGCTTCACTATAATTTTATTGTAAGCAGTTGGCTGGATTAGGGACTTTATAAGTCCAGCCATAGATTAAGTTGTCTTAATTCAGTTTCCTGATAAGATTAGAACTTAGGACATGCCGATTGGATATAGTTTCCTTTCAGATCAGGCTTTTATTCCTTTGAGTTATTTAGTGCTTGAATCAACGAACCTATACAAGAGAGTTAACTTATCTATTATCTTGGTTCACTTATCTATTATCTTCTTATTAGGTGGTCGAATGAAGATAGAACCCACTAATTTGATGAATGAATTAAGAATTACTCAAGTTAGTTATTGAGATGGAGATTGTTCTCTTCTCTCTCCTTCCCCCTCCCCGGACTTGGTGCTCTCTCTATCTCTCTCTCTCATAATTGTTGCAGACTCACTTTCTCCTACCCACCACAAAGAAATATAACGATTTCATCTGCATCAACTATGGTGTGCATAATATTCTGCTCTGTTTATAAGAACAAACCACAAAATATGACTAATCCACAAAATAGTCGCGAAATTGGAATTTCTCAGTTAGCCCATTATACCCTTCAAATCTATACATGCGATAAATAACTCAACTCCATTCAATGAATACAGAACAAAAACCACAAAAACCTCGTCCAGTATATCTCCTGATCCCCACACCACAATCAAAGGTGTTTACAAAAGAAACTTCGAGTTATAGGGCTGTATTAGAAGAAGAACTACATAGACCCACAGTTAGTTATGATAAATACAAATTCACTTCAATGAATAAGTATCGATTTAGTCAACATATCAGAGAGAGTGAGAAAGAACAAACCCTAGGCCAGTTGTCAGAGAAATCGAGGGTGAACGTGCGCCACCTGCGACTGATTTCAAGTTCACGATCGAGCTCGCGAGCCTTGTCGGTGGCAGACTGCACAACAGAGCTGAAGCTCCTGGAAACGTTATAGCGGCGGTCAAAACGCTCTGCGGCCTTCTTAGAGTCAAATACGAGCTGCTCAAATCCATCGTTGGCACACCTCCACGCATCCTTCCAGACCTCGCCGGAGGCAACTCGCTTCGCAAACCCGTCGAAATCGCTCCGCTGGAATGCCTGTATCGTCGCGACATGACGCGTCGAAATGGCTCGTCGTTGGATGGATAAGCAGCGAGACTTCGAAGGCGACAGTAAGGGATGCCATGGCAGGCTTATCGCCATGACCACACCACGCGCGCGAACACTCTCACACAGAGAGACGCGAAGACGACGGATGGGAGTGAGGGAAAATTGCAAGGTCTGTAAAGGCTCAAGGATCTAGACTGCACGTGGGGATGCGGGCAGTCGACGTGCGCCCATAGCTCTCCGTTTCCGAACTCTTTCGGGAAAATGTCACCATATCTTCCTACATAGGCCAATCCGTTTTGAATTGACACGTGTTAGTACGGGGGCAAAATTATCGGGTGCAAGTGATCGGAGAAAACAATTTTATTTTTTTAGAATAAAGTTACGTAAAAACACTGTGGCCAATGGGAGTGCATATAAAAATATCAACAAGATTAAGATTTTCGTCTGTTATCATTTCACCCCTTCAATGTCTGGGTACAAAGGCCACACTGCCTTCCAAGCTTGTTTTTTCTTTTTTTATTTTTCTTTAGTTTCATCCACCCTTTGATAATTAAGATTATAGAAAAAGAATGTTACCTTGTCACATGGTTCTTAGGCAGTTATGCCCACCTAAGGGCGCACAAAGTTATCACTCTGTCCTCGTGAAATTAAAATTCATATGCAAGGTGATACCCCTATAGTATATCATTCTTGAAATTCTAATTTGAAATCAGAATATCATACATGAACTAAAGTCTGCATATTTATAAATAACTTCAGATTTAACACCCTTTCAAGTACAAACAGTATAAAGATAAATCTTACAAAACACAAATAGTATGAACAATATAAAGATAAAGCTCACAAAACATATTGAAATATGGAATAAGATTCTAACCTTCAACAGTGATCATAATCTTCAACAGTAATTCTTATCTTCAACAGTTGCTATTGTCAGATGAATCAAAGTCTAGCACGTAGTCATAGTAACTGTTCTCAAGAAATCCAAAGTAGTATTCTTTGACTGTTTCACCTTAAAAGGGGATTGATGATAGGATGAATCAGTTGTTCTGCTGGGGGATAACTTACTTCTTATAAGTAATCTATCTTAGAACTAGAAGTGGAAGAAAGGAAAGAAGAAGTGGAGATGAGTAAGAACTAGAAAAACTTGAGTGTGTGAAATAAGTCATGATTGATGAGGACGTTATTTTCTATTATAAACATGATCTTACTAAATTTTGGGGGGTATCTAGTATGTGCAAAAAAATCTCTTAATAGTATCATTCAAACAGTATCTGAGACAAAAACGGACATAATATCAACTTCTTGCCTGAACAGTCCCACTGGGTCTCAAAGGCTCTTGTAAAAAAATATTATACCAAAGGCAATGAAGTCTATTAAAGGAATATCAATTCTAATATGGAGGATTCAATAGGTAGCAATCATAGAGTATACTACGATATTTCGATAACTCTGTATCCCCAAAAACTAAAAGAAGAGGAAGAGAACAGAAAATAACTACGAAGTTTAAGCTAAAAACCCATGGCTCTGATACCATTCTTAAAATTCCACTATAAAATATGAACTAGAGTCCACATACTTATAGATAACTTTAGACTTAACACCATTTCAAGCATAAACAGTACAAAGATAAAGTTTACAAAACACAAACAGTACAAACAATTACAAAACATATTGAAATTTGGGATAAGATTCTAATCTTCAACAGTAATTTGTATCTTCAGCAGTTGCTACTGTAAGATGAATCTAAGCTTATCATGTAGTCATAGTAATTGTTCTCAAGAAAGTCAAAGTAGTCTTCTTCTAATTGATTCACGAGCGGGTGTTAGAGAATATCTTTGAGGGTCCATTGTTGTTTGAGTAGAATTAATAAAATAAGAGGGAACAATATTATAATCCACATTATTGTCACAACACATGCTATGTTGTTTGATGCAAGGGCTAAGCGACAAGGTTGTGATCTCTTACCCTTAAAATTATTTTCAAAGAAGAAGGTCTTTGTGCTGGGACCATGGAAAAATATCCTACGCCACATCATGACGGTTTGAAGAATGGTACATAAACTCACATGGTCAAGGTAAAAGAGAAAAAATAGTAAATAAAACGTCTAAGAGGATGATAATACCTTAATGTTGTGGGAAACTATTTTCCTTTTTGTTTTCATATAAAAATTTTAAAAAAAAAATTCTATATAATAAAATGAACCGAGTTTTCCATAAATCACGGTGAAGAGAAATCCTTTAACTATAAGGAAGGTACTTTCGGGAACATACTAAAATTTTATAGGGGGTTTGTAAACCCTAAGGTTGTGTGGTGAACATTCTTGCACGGTGGAGGAAAACTCTCTTAATTTTTCATTATTTATTATATTATAACATATAAAAAAATAAAAATAAATTTCGGACCAAGTTTTCATGCATTCACAGTAAATTGGAATCCTTCACTGTAGGGTATCCAAGTTGCTCGAGGGGGTAGGAGGATGTGCAAGGGGTCTCCTCCGTCAGATCCAGATAGTGAATACACCACACGGCTCAAGAAAATTTTGTCAAAAAAAATTATTTGGTTATAAATTTTACTAATAAAACAAGCATGACCCTTGAATTCATTAAAATACAACTTTGATCCATGCAAAATACTACATAAGAGTTAAGGAAAGGACCCATAGAGGTATCATAACAATGGCCCAAGAGGGCCACAAACTTCTTGGAAAGTAGGAAAGATACAAATAGTTTTGTGATTAGAAGCCATCAAGAGAACTTGATCCACTAACCAAATCCCTAAAGAACTCTCATAAGGGAGAAGTGCCAACCACCAGGGCAAGCTTTAGCTAAAAAAAAAAAAAATTATTCATTTCAATTCACAAGTGTAAAAACTAGTACAACCCTTAAATTCCTTTAATATTATGAAAGGGTGTGTCATCCATGGGACTCATTAGTGATAATTAACCCATAACTTCGTCATATTCTCTATTGCAGTAAACGTAAGTGGATCATTTATTATTATACTCTCATTGGTTAAATTTTTATTTGTATTTATGATATATTTCTATGAATAAAAATAATATTATTGTTTAGTTGCTATTAGATAAAATATATATATAATTTTTTTTTACGAAAAAAAGAAAAAAAATACTGTTAAAAAGAATTACAATTATATACACAAGTAGCACATAATTTATTGACAGCAGCTTTCTAAGCTTATGCTTTCAAAAAATAAAGGGCATCCATTGATGCATGATTTTGTTCCAAACAGAAGATTTAGTTTAAGTGCTGAAAAAGTGGAAAAAGATGACCAAGGCCAAGTTTCCTTCGTAGGTTCGGGTTTCATCTTGGTAAGTCTATAAGAATATGTCCATATCATCATGATATGTTATCCCATTTTCGATGTCTTCCGTGCTTCTTGCAACAAGTCCTTATTCCTATGGTACCAAATAAAATAAAGAGTAATAGAAAAATAGGGAAAAATCATTATCTATCAGCTTTTCATAATAAATCAAAAGAAAACAAGGGTATAACTAGGGAACACATATATGAATAAGGGAACCAATTAGGTCTAAACCACATGCAGCTTATACTCTTTTAGAAAATTCACAGTCAAATAATAGATGCCATATATTTTTATATGAGGCACAAAAAGAGTAGGTGTCCCAATAGAGATTGATTCACAAAGAGTATCCCTAACAGTGATCCCATTGAGAAGATTTCGCCAGAATATCTTGAATTTATGGTGAACATATAGTTTTCAAAGAAAATTCCATTAATTAGGAGGAAGCCTATTGCAAACCGCCCACCCCCCTCGTGTAATGAGAAAAAGGTTGGTATGTCTATTTGTGCGGATATCAATCCTCATAAATAAATAAATTGAGATACGAACATAGTTAGTAGATAAGTATATGCTTACATATAGTTAAAAACCTTTACAAAATATATATAGTTAAAAATATATTTTTTTATGAATTTTTTCATATATATATGATAAAATATGCATCTTTTATAAAGTTGCAAATTAAACATGTATAATACGTTTTAACAAACGTTGCTTTGTTTAAACAAAAAAGAAAATGTAAAAACAAAACCCCCAACATCCCAATTCTGTCGTCCATCTACACTTCCTCTCTCTTCTCCGTCTTTGGTAGCCCTTGATTGCACCAGCTCAGACTTCACAAGTGTCCTCTAGTTGTAATGAAAGCCCTCAAAATCTTTAAAAGTCTTCGTAACTCTTTGATAATCATTTGTAAGTTTATTCTCCATAGAGATGATGCCAGGATGGCAGCTGGCTATGTTTTTGTTCATTGTCTTTTTTTCCTTTTTTTATTATCTTTGTTATTTGCTCATTCTTTTCTTATGTGGATTATAATTTAAGGGCTGATTATACATTTGACCACAATTAAAAACCTATTTTTTGAGTAATTTTCACTCCCCACCCCTCATGCATTTTACATATCTAATGAAACTTTTAATCTAATTCTTAATTTTTACTCATATTTACTTGCGCAAAATGAAGATTATATTCTGCATAAAACTATAGTTTAAATTTATAAGTGGACCTTACTTCATAACTTAAAAACCTATATGACTAGATATGAAAGTAGAGTTATTAAACCAAGTTAATCAAAGAGTAAAAAAAAAAGGCATCAACATATACAAGTGACAAAGAGAGATAGATTTTCATGTTTTAGTTTGTCTGGAACATTATACTGCTTAGTGGTTCTCAAAATATTTCAAGAACGTAGTTAAACCAACTATATAAGACTATCTTTAGTTCACATGGTATTTTTACAATATAAAATGCTTAAAGGGTTGTCAACATGTTTCCTCATGATTTTTTAGTTAATCCCATTATATCCATCAATTTTCTTAACCTTCAAAGAAGTCTTGCTAATCACTGGTTTTCAATATCCAAAAGAAAACTTAGTTTTCCTAAACAGAATAGTTCTTCAAGTAATATAATTAATTAATTTGTTCTCTACTATTTTGATTTAGTTTCATTAATATCATTGAAAACAATTGAAATTTACTATTTCTGTTTTACTACATAATTTATAGGAATAATATAACTATCTTGTCTCTTACGAAAGAACTTAAACCCCAATTTGTGACTATACTATGACAGAGGTAATTGATATTCAATATTTTCAAAAGTAATCAACAATGTAAAATTGATCTTTTACCAAAGAAATTCTTACCAAAGTTAATATGGATAATGGACAGTATAAAATATGAAATTTGATTGTAGCACATATGTGCCTTAAATAAACTAATTCATCTTTATAACATCCATAAGACATAGGTACATTGAAAGAAAAAATATAAAATTGAGTTGTGCAACAATGGAAACTATCTCTTTATAAGAGAAGGAAAGAAACTATAAGAAATGAACTTAAAAAAATAGGTGAATTAAATATTGGTATATTTATGTTTCAGTATAATAGAAAACAAGTGAGAAATTATAAATTATTGATATCTTTTCTTTTTATGACATGAATTCTATTTTGTAGATTTTATGAGTTGTATTGTGACTAATATATACATTTTCTCGTCATAAAAAATATTTTGTAGGATCTTCATGTTCGATGAAATGATATCATTGAAACTTTGATGTGTTACATAGTAATCTTATTGGATGTAATAGGGGATTAAGTATTTAACTATATTTATTTTTAATTTAATTTTTGGTGAAATATTTATTTATTTCGATTGTGATATTTCTTTATGATAAAATATTACATGCATGCTATTACTTTTCTGATTAAGTGATGTACATGTTTTTTTTTTTTTTTTTTTTTTTTATGTACATTCATGTTGCATAGTGAATATAT
>NC_056562.1:20961496-20976188 GCF_013358625.1 Macadamia integrifolia
TTCTTTTTTTTTTTTTTCTCTCTCAAATTTATACAGAAAAATCATATTAAACATGTATCATATCATTGTCGTATACACTTTTTGTCCTAAATAAAAAAATGTTATTGCCACCTAATCCATTAAATATACATACGTGTTTGTACCTTTTTTTTTTTTATCGGACCCAAACTTACTATGGGCAGAAATAGTGAAACAAATTATTTAACATCTAGGCATTTAGCAAACAAATGAATATAATACAATAGGAAAGAATATACACAAAAATCTAGATACATCAAGTTCTTGGCAGACTGCAACAAATTCATGTATTCTAAGGCTCAACCAACTCTATTTGGCACTGTATCAGCTTCTTGATATGACATAACCATATTCTGCATAGATCTCAAAGAATCACATTTGAAATATTTGACAGAAAAGTTATTTCTTCCTTTGCATTCCTATAATAAAGATATGATTTTTTTTTTTTTAAATAGAAGTAGTTATCAAATAAGACAAATTTACTAAAGGCACCAATGATATACAATTACCTGTTTATACAAACTCCTTGATTGGCAGGAGCAACTAAGCAGGTTGCACGTATGTAATGTTACAATTCTAGTTTGGGCACAAATCCTTTGCATAGAGGAAAGTTCCATCAATTTCACTAATTAAAGCTTGTAATTCTTAACCCGAACTGCTTAATTTCTTATATAATTATTGGGTTGGTAAACACATAGGTCAAGTTATATTCACAAATTTCATGGCCTAACTTGATACAGATCTAATGCACAATTCATCATTAATATAAGCAACTCAAATTTAATATAGTTCTTCCAAGGTTAAGGGTTGGCCATGTAAGAATTTTACCATGCACGAGCCAACAGAGTCATTGAAAGCTACGGATTAGAAAAGGGTGTTGACTATTGACTTTGATTTGATGAAGCTCATATTGGGAAGTGATCTTCTCAAAATATGAAGTATCATTTTGTATATTGAGGGCCTACTACAATTGTACCCCATTATGAAACTTGTCATAATGGTTTTTATTTACTAATCCTTACGCTCACTCTATATATTGTTAGTATTGTCCCATTAGATGTTAACACCAGTTAACCTAGCTTTGAGAAGAGAAGAGGTTAATAATTGTCACATAGGAAGGACATCATTCGAGCAAATAACTTCTTCCACCATGAATCCAAGTATGCCTAAACACTTACCTCTATATTGATTTGCATGCTTATACGACCTCTACGTTGCATTAGATAAATCTATATTCCTATCAAGTAATTCTTAATCAAATGTGAATTCAGATTGGGTCCAAGTTCAATAGTTAGCACTCCTTGGTGTTCAATCATACTTATCAGCCTTCTGCTAACACCACTTCATATCTATTTATGTTAAAATAAACATTGCTAACATAAAAAACAATAGAAAATGAACTATGTGCAACTTCTAACAGTTGGCCCCCGTGAGTACCATAACTAGCAAATATTATGCTAGAGATGGCATATCCATTATCACACTTCATGAGTTGAATTGAGTAGATATATATATATATATATATATATATATGCAAACTCATGGGTACAAGTGACTCATCTAAAGTTTTTTCCTCAATAATTTATAGATATGTAAAATGGAACTATCTTCCCTTGTACTTTAGCTCAAAGCTTCAAACATCACAAGGTAGAGAAAGCCATGTACAGTAGGTGTACAAGTACAACTAGATCACCGTGAATAGCTTACAAGTATCCCTTACACATTGCCTCAAACACCACAAATGATTAACAAAAAGTCAAATGCAAGCAATTTTTAAAACTTGAGCTCATTTTGAGATCACTATTATACCCTACTGTTTCTGCTAGCTAGAACTTACCAGAATAGCAATTTGATTCCATCAAATCCTCAAGGGTTGCAGAGAAATCAGTTCTTTTTGTAATACAAACTACAAAAATGCCTGAAGGTTTTTCAACTAGAATTTGAGATCATTATGTTTGTTCTCATAGATATTCCAGAAATATTGCAGAAAGTGCCTTATTCCTTCAATCTATAAATAATACCTATGTGACTCGGACAAGAGAAATTAACTATTGAAAGTTTCCAAAACTACAATTCCACATTATAGTCATAATTATTGGCTTATTCATTCATTTGGTTGAGGTAGTTTTCCTGTACTATAACAATATTGAAAGTGTCAGGATAGAGGAGTAGAATCGCTATGTATAGAGTCAGATTCGGTGGCAGTAGTAATTTCAGTCCAAGGAAGGTCTATTCCCTGGTATGCTATGTAGGATTGGTCGGTGCTTCAGCCTTCCTTGAATGCGATATCCTGAAAAATCACTCATTGCTTCATGGAAGCAAATTCAGTGGCAGACTTCCTTGCGAAGGACTCTCTAAAGTCAGGGATTTCTGACTGATATTACCTTTCCATCATTTATTAAGGATGAGATTGAGCATGATGCAGCGGCAAGACCCAGATACCGCTTCTCATAGTTGTTTCTTGGTGCTTTGGAGTTTCCTGTTGATGGCAATTGGGTGGAAGCTATACTTACACAAGTTGTTACAAGTCAAAATGTAAATTATTTTTCCTCAATTGCAACAGAAAACAACCTCAACCAAATGCACAAAGAGAAAACGAGGAAAATCTTGGAGAAGAACATGGATAAATTTTATAAGATTAAACTTGCAATTAGCATTCCAACATAGAAACTCAAACAGACAGATCACCTTGCATGTAATTAAACCCATAAACTAAAGTGTATGAAACCTAAACAGGAGTACATAATCTCTATGAAATGATTAAAGGAACAGAAGAAAACATCTTCAATTGCTAATAACCTAAGCAAGCAAAGGGTTGTTATTGGGAAAGAATTTGGGAGTGACTGTTGTAGTCGCGGGTGAGAAGGATGACTGCAGCTGCATTTCATTTCTAGCACCTTCTTGTGAGAGTTGGAGTGTGATAAACACACAAACGTTGGGCTAGTGGCGGTCCCGTATTAAGGGGCACGCTTGGTCCACCGGTAAAGGTATGAAAGTTGTGACTTGGTGGTCAAGCGATCGAAATAACCTCTCAACATTTTTGGGGTAAGACTACGTAATTCTCATCCCCAGACCTTGCACAAGTGGGAACCTTGTGCATTGGATACACCCCTTATTTTTTTCGACCAAACTTGTATCGGACACCGTATGGTCTTGGGACCAGCCGCAAAGAGGTATAAATTTCATTGCCAAACAATAAATATCTGGGCAAAGTTGGTTAACAGAATCAGATAAGAAAATAACACAAAAGGTTATGTGCACAACTGTGTAGGTGTGCCTTTTGATGAGACGACTGTGTATTGTACACGGTCCTTCAATACCATCCAACGGTTTGGTGCATGATCGTGCATCACAAGACCTCTCCCCTAATAAAAATATTATTATTATGGGTTGGTTCATTGTGTATTTTATTGAAGTTTTGTTTTATTAAAAAATAAAAAATAAAATATATAAAATCTTCATTTTTTTATGAAGGTAAAAAATATGAAATAATGACAAATGCTCAAAAATAAAATATAGTGAATCTTTTAGAAAGAGTAAAGGACGATTGTAGCCAAGTGGATTCCAGCAGTGGATTGTAAATCCATAATGCACGGATTCAATTCCCGTCGTTCGCCCATTCATTAAAGAAGAGGAAATGTACTCGAAATTTGAAACCCTAGCTGTAAGAAGGTGCTCAACGTTTCAAACGAGAAAAAAATGCCTCAGGCCGTTGACGTCAAAGGAATGGGCTGACATGTTGAGTCGCAGTGAGGAATCTCCTTGGAAGAAACGACTAAACGAGGTTACAAGCAAGGAAACATGTCGTTAGAAGAGGGATTTTCAGAATAAAAATGAAATTACCTCATTACCCTTGGTTTTGAGTTATTTAGACCCAGTGCTCTTACTTAAGAAATTTATTGCACAGACAAGAACTACAAGTTTATGGATATTAATTTATATTAAATAGAACTAAGGCTAAAAGAGCATACCAAATATATGCAAAGAGAAAATTATGTCAAATTGATAGAAATATTAAATCATACCAAAGAGAACCTCAAGTAGATTTAACTTTATCAATTGATACATGAGAAAACAATCTAGATAAATATGAAATAATGATAATGATATAACAAATTACTTCTCATGATTCAGAATCAAAATAAGTAAATAAATAAAAGCACAGCAGTTCGCTGAATTGCCAACAAGCTAAGGAACCTAGGTTTGGTATCTAAAATGCCCTCAAATTCATGATTGTGTTTCATCCAACTCTCCATATAATTATTTCTCCACTGATCAGCCGCATAATTTACGGCTGGACGTTCATAAAAAAACCAATGTCCTAGAACAGAGAAAAATCGTGAAAAAAAAGAAAAAAAGTGTTTTTAGGTCAAATAATATTGCACCACGATTGTTAGACAGAAAAATACATCTGAATCACAAAAATATTTCCCCAAACATTGACTTGTAATTTCTAGATGCTATAAAAAGCTCTAATCCCTACCACCTCCGCCTTGCCCACATTTGCGTGGCTTTCAAGCAAGCAATTGGCAGTTCCTTGTGAAGCCTTTGTTCACATGTCAGAGACGGACCATAAATATGCTTCTTTTTCTGTGGCTTGCTTCTCATTCATCCTCTTGAAGTACTGCTTCTCAGTCCCTGCATCAAGACAGAAGAAAACAGAAACAGGTCAACTTTGCAGCAATCTATAACCGGGATCACTTGATGCAAAATTCAAATGCTAAACCAATGCAAATATGCTGGCTCAAAGCATTTAGTTAAATATGCACACACATGTAAGGGAGAGGTTTCCTCATTTCAGGCCCATGGTAACATCTATCTTTTTTTTTCTTCTGGATAAATCCTTAGTAGCATTAATCTTGAATAATGACTTTACCAACTTGCAAAAGAATACTCCTATGATTGGGAACTGTTACTGGGAAGCAATGAAATAAAATAAAGTATCTAGATGCTGGTGGGAAGTAAGTCAGAAACAAACCATTACTGCGATCAACGCCATCCCAATGTCGACCTGGTCTTATACCATAACGGTTCCGTGGGGCATCTATTCTTCTTTTTATCCAGCTGTGAGCAGGGATGTCCTGAGGAATTATAAATCCTGATTCTTTCATCTTCTCCTCATCACCCAGATCTTCCAAAACTGGCTCTGACCATTTACGCTACAAAATTTTGAGAACATGAGAAACAAGAATCAGTTCATGTTCAAATTAGATGGCACAGAAGTTAAGAGCGCGTGAACCATCGGATCATTTACCTTCACCAAATGAGCCATTGGGTCTCCCCATCTTACCCTCTCCTTCAGCATCTTGTCCATTTCTGGATCATCCCTGCAAACAGAAATGAACTTATGACATGGTTATACACAAAGTAGAAGGGGCAAACAAGAGGCAGGGGTGGGGACCAGCTGAGGATCTGGGTCATGCTTTCCTTACAATATTACATGAAACATTTATTTAAGAATGCTATATGTACTTCACTGGAAGCACTAGTTTATTCGTCCTTAACCATAAAAAAAAATATAGAGATCAACCTCAATCAAAAGTAGATTATACCTGGTCCTTGCAAATGGTTTGTCTTTCTCAAGTTCTAACTCATGCTGTCTTGCTTCAGCTTCCCGCTTTTGAGCTAGGCCTTTGCCCCATTCCAGCGGCTTTTCCTGACCAGGCACAAAAACAAGGATGACCAAGTATCAACAACGGGGTTAATCGTCAAGTAGAACTATCAGAAAATATGTGGGGTTCAATCGGTGAAGTAGATTATTGATGAATAGCAAAGCTCTGGGAAACTATCCACCTCCAGAGAAAAAAAAATATATATATATATATATATATCAGACTATTATATAAAAGCACAAAGTGGCAAATCTTTCACTTGACAATTTTGTCCATTATTCTTCATTATCTCTTCTTTCTATTCTTTTATTTATTTTCTTAAGTGGCTGGTACCCTTTATATTATTATATTTTTATAATACTTAAATACTATTTATCTCTCTCATTCCTACTTTCACATGATTTTGCCCATTCGTTTTTTAATTTCATCCACTTTCCTTTTTTGACTAAAACTCTCTCTCTCTCTCCCCCCTTCTTTTTCATAAAACTCTTTATCTCCCTCTCACTCTCACACGATTAAGTTTTAATTGTATATTGTTACTGACAAAGACAACAGATTGCCACAGGCAAGGAAATATCAATGCGATGCATTGAAGACTGTAATAAGCAACTGAGCCCTGTGTCGGTGCTAGAAGAAGTATCGGTACCCTTCTTTCTTCGCTCCATATCCGTCGTTGGTCTCTATCCTTCTCCACACTCTCTTCATTGTAGCCTCATTATCATCTTCAGGCTTTGAGCATTCATGATAAAGGGCAGCTTAGCTACCCTTTTAAATACACCTATATGGCTTTACCTATTTGGTACCAGGATTGTTGGAGGCAAAATAATAGTTTCCTTGGCTAAAGATAGTTGGATTAGAACTTCCATCAATAGCATATATTTGCCATTGATAAATATATCTCACCTTGGCATCCTCTGATTACAACCTGGGCCAAAAATAGTTAATAGGCCATTTGGGGAATGGTTCCAAAAGGTATAAGAACTAATACTAGCATAGCTATTGAAACTAAAGCTCTATTCAATACCCTCAAATTCATTAAGGTTCATTAAGGTTCTCCTGTACTTAGCTTGGGCCATGTTTTACCACACATGAAAAGTGTTAATTGTCCAGGAGAAGGGACAAAGACTCACGACCACAAGGTGCTTGGATACTCCAAGCCCTATCCTCAAAACCTCCATGATATATCAATATCAGAAAAATAAACATTTTCCAATAGTTCATCATCACACAAAATAATGAAGTTAAGCTATCATTCATTGCAAACCATATAGAGAATACTTAGAACAAACTTGTGAAGACAAGGATAGCAAGAATGAGGAAGGAGGTATAAGAAACCTTAGCCATTACGCTGATCATGAGGACCATCCTAAACAAACCTCTCTTTGTGAAGAGTGCAACTTAAACACATCAAAATACAGATGCCCAGGCTGTTCTATTTGATCTTGTAGCCTTACCTGCATCAAATCCCACAAGCAATGCACAGGTTGCACGGGCAAGAGACCCAGAACTCAACTTGTCCCTCTCACCCAATTTGATGACAATCTCCTCATCTCTACAATATGAAATATCATTATTTTTGACATTTTGTGAATTTTTTTTCATGGGCAGGCCACAATTTCCTAAAGGAAGCAAAAGGGGCTGCAGAATCTGCTTAGAAAAAGTGATATGAGAAGTTTGGGAGTTTCCATTTCAAAGTGCCCTTTAAGCTTAAGATGCTATATGTCCAAAAGTTGGTGCCTATGTCTACTATATTCTTATTCTCGCTTCATAAATAGTGTTTTATGAATGATTTGATTTATGAAGTCTTCATTGGTACCCAAGTGTTATCTCTAATTTGCTTTGCCCACGATCTATCCTCCTCTCTTTCCCACTTCCTTTTTCTTCCCAACCTCCTTTCCACTTTCCATTTTCGTTCTCCAAAAAGGGGGGGGGGGAAATCATTCTTTTTTCTTCCCAAACTATTTCTCACCCTCCAATTACCTTTTCTTGCTTTGTGCATCTCTCCCTCCCACACAAACATAAGACGTCTCCTGCATTGGAATAGAAAAATCTGAGCTCATTCTGATCAAGTGCAGCGGTTGGCGAGTTCCCAATTGAGTGCCATTTCTGTTCTCAAAGGGTGTTAATTATTGACTGCCCTTATTTCCTCTTTTTTCCATTATTTTTCCGAAACCGTGTTTTCTGCTTAAATTGAAAACCGATTGAAATATGAACCATTAAGATCTATTTGTTTATGCAAATATTATTAGTTTAAGCTTATAGGAATTGTTCAGCATTGCAGCTAACCCCATGTAGTTTGGAAGGTAAAGGTTTTGGAAGTGGGTTACAACATACAAGTAATTATTTTTCCTTTTTCCCTTGTTAATTAAATTTTTTGTCATTTAGTGATGATATCATTCACCTTCTATTTTTTCCCCTAACCTTTATTTTACATTTGCAGATTTTGTAAGAGATTTCTAATTGGTTTATTTCCTGTCTTGTTCCTTCTTTGTGAATCAATTTTGAGGGATTGTAATAGTCCAACAGCCATGGATTAGCTTACTTTTCTATTGAAGGAGGTGAATGTGATTAACACAGCTGACACTGAAAGAATAGATTTCCATTACAGTTACTCTTACCTCACAGAAGAAACCAAACACTGCAACTACACAACATGAGATGGACGTCTCAATCCCTAATGGTGGTGGGAGATTAAGCAAGGAGATTTAAAAGAGAAACTTCTGCAAAGACCAGGATTCTCAAACTTAATTCAAAGGAAACAGAGGCATTTTGTTTTTACACCCAAAAAGTAAAATTTCATGTTTTATTCAAACTAAGCTGACAAATCCATCTCTAGGCACTAACAAGTTAACCAAGACTTCACTCAATCAGAGTCTCTCTGTCACATACCCACACACACACAGAGTTGGGACAGGAAAGCAAGTTGGTAAGTACATTAGACAATCAAGGAACTCTACTACCAATTAAGCAAGCAGATATCTCCATGGCAATGATACCATCATTTGTGCTTCAACCTCCAAGAGCTGACATTTAAAAATGATACCATCATTTGTATATGTAACTATAGAAGGGTGATGTAATACTGAAATTGAGGAAGCTCAAAACAGTACCAGGGTAGGATCTTTTCTCAGAGAATAGGGAATTCTAGATATGGAGAATAGGATATTGCTAAAACTTGTTGAAAGATGAAAAAAAGATGGAACAATAAACAATAATATAACACCCGGGCTTCACACCGCAAGGTGGATCGACTGGATCAAACACCAACCTACCTTGATCAAACACAAGGGATTTCTTGATCAAACACAAGAGATTCTTGATCAAACACAAGAAGAGAGTTGCATAAGCAAACTTTGATTTCAAATTCTGAGTTTTTTTTTGAATGCTTACAATTGATCCCTATTTATAGGACCAACTCAACAAAACATTACATACCCAACTTCCAACTAACAATAGTAGAAAGTCTTCACTTATTAAAGTTGGGGTAGGAAAGTCTTCACCTTCCAACTACTAAAGTTGGAAAAGTCTTCATCCCCCAACTACCAAAGGTGGAAAAATCATCACCTCTTAAAGTTACAATGGAAAAGTCATCCCCCAACTACCAAAGGTGGAGAAATCTTCATCCCCCACCTACCAAAGGTGGAAAAGTCTTCACCCATCATCACTTACAAAAGTGAATTGATCCCCCCATTTAGAAAAGTAAAAAGTAAAAGTAAAAGTAACTTCTAACCACTTAAATTGAACCGATATTGGACCAACATGGACCATGGTTCAATTGGAACTAAACTAAGACATAAAACATGAAAAAACTAAGTATGAAATTAATAAGCATCAACAAGGTAAGGCCACATGCTAGTTACTCTTGTTGGCCTTCTTCCTACGGATGTAGGTCTTCAGATCTGCATCAGTTATTCCTAAGAAAACAAGTCCATTTTGGTGATAAATCTGCATCAAAGGGTCTACTCTAGAGGAGGCTATTGTAATTCCTCCAGTAGCTGACACTAAGATGAGCTAAAGTTTCCCTTACCACCACCCCCCTCCTAAAAAATATATTCAGATATGTACCTTGACATATGGATACTAGAGTGGTGAATTCTTTTTTACTATTTCAATTGAATTTCATTGTGAATCTGTTGGTGAACTCCGCCACTCTATTTTTGTGGTTTCCTTTCAATTATATTCTGGTATCATCTATACTTTTTCAGATTTTGTTGATATTCGACTTGATGATGCGCTCAACATCAAGATATTGAACCTTTCTGGCTCTGAATGGCTTATCACCATGTCTGTTTCAATATTCTTTTCTATAAAACTGTTTTTTTATGTTAGTTTTCATTATTAGCAAGTGGTACTGGCAAATTGATGCCAGACTAAGTGTTTTTTTTTTTTTTTTTTTTTGGTAATAAGACTGATTGTAGATCTTTTGGTTATGTTCTCCCTTTTAGTTGCTGATGATTTAGTGAAGATCAAATTTTGTTCCTTTGAAGTAAAGGGAACTTGTTTCAGTTTTTCTAGGTCGCGGTTTAGTTGAAGTAACATTTGGATTCTTTTTTACTTTCATGGTTGTGGAGACGTTGCTTGCTAATGCATTTGGGGAGATGGAATTATCTAATCAAGCGTCTTGTGAGGTTAATTCAAAAAAGTTGTATATGACTAATTCATTTGAAAATTTTAACCTAAGAAGTCACTTAACAAGATCTTAGTTTTTGGCACAATGGTTCAGACATGGCCATGAGGTTTAAAGTTTTTCAATGAATTGATTGGGAATATTCCATTATTGCATGCTTGTTAGAACAACATAGGACTTCTTATTTATTTGTTTGTTTTTGGAAACTCTGTTGCTTTCTTTAAGCATTGAGATATTATTTTTGTGTTACTTGTAGTATGAATAGTTCCAATTTTGCAAGGTTTTGCTCCCTCTCTCCCCAACCTCCCTTTTTTTCTTTTACTATATTTTCTAATGATTAAGATATTGAGGAATCCGGTGGATGTGGATGCTATAGTGTGAAGCATTGGATCCCATTTGAAGAACTCCAAAATGTGAGAGGCTTTCTAGACTCTTATCTCCCTTGTAAGATTTGTTCATTTGTTAGTTTTTTAATTATGACCATAGCTGTAATACCTATTTTTATAGAGCATGCTCTTGTGCACTTGTTTTGCAAATGCCGTTTAGTTGCCCACTGGATGACTGCCCATGAAGCTACAAGAGAAAAGATCACTTGACCCTTCACTTGCTCAAGCACTAAGGGAAGCTTTTCAATTGGCATTTCAGGGTAATATGAAGCAGCATAGTGAAGAAGAATTCATGAAGAACAAGAGTCTTCCTCTCGGGGGTCAGTCAAAAACATAATGTTTGCAAGGAGTGCGGAAAGGTGTTAAAAATTAGAAACAAAGCTGAGAAGACATTATGATTCCTTCCCCTACCCCCTCGCTAGATATTTATTGATCCCTACAACATATTTTTGAGTTTTCCTTTGACATGTAACTTTTGCCTCTATCTTTCAACTATAATAGAACCTTAAAGTGTCTCTCTTCTGATTTTCAGTGATCAGAAGACTTGGAGTGGAGAATTGATGGGTTCAGGATTTGTATAGGATCTTATAAGCAATTTAGCGTTTTTCATAAAATATTCTTTTTTGAATGGTCAATTCATTTGTTTTTAGGAGGCAGCTTCAAGCAATGTGATTATAATGTTGGTTTCTTAGTTTGATGAATTAACAAATGAATTGAAGTTTCAACTAAATGCTATCTATATCATGTACCCATGGATGAGATAGACACACAATCATGTTGTTAAATCATTAAGTTCGTCCATAAAAATTTATTGAACTTCTTGAGCCTATTAGCAGTCAAGTCTTCTCAAGAAATTTTTTTTTCTAAGAAAGTTACACCAGTTAGGATTATCTTGGTCCATTACATTAGGCATCGCAAATGGCACTCACTGTTATTTTTTTCCCTAAAAAAGGAAAAAGAAAAAAAAGGAGGGTAACAGGCAACATGGGGGCAGCTTCAAGAGAGAAGAATCAGTTGTGAAATATTAAAAACATGCTTTCAAAGTTCCGCACAACATATTAACTCAATTACCCAACAGAACTAATTAATTCACCAAGTTCAGAAAAAACCCAATCTAGATCACACCCCTCTTTCTCACACACCTCTCTTTCTCACCTAAAACCTCACAAAAAAAAAAAAAGTTTCTCCAACATGCATTTGCACGTTTGTTTTTGCTAGTGTGTATATGTATATATATATATATAAGGGAGTTATGCAACAAATAGTTCTCTGATATTTAATTTTTTTTTTTTTTGGGGCAAAAATTATACAATCCAGATATTCCCTCCTTTTATCACATTAATAGGATAAACTACACCAATAGCTAACTTGCAACCATGAGAATGTAAACTGCAGATGTAGTTATGAGATCAAGAGAGACCGTTTACAATGCTAGAGAATTACTAGAACATTGCAAGTATAGTAAACCAAGAAGTTTTTATATAAAATCCAATTTCAACTTATTGACCATATTTCTAACAAGACATGCACTCTTCCAAGCAGAATAAGGAAGTTGGGATGAAATATTTAAGTTTGACTTACAAGGATTAAACAAAAAGGACACTAGTTTATATGATGCTTTTGACTTGCAAAGAATGACAAAACAGGATATTGTCAAACTAAATTAGCAAGGGATAATCAGTCCCAGTATGATCCATGATAAACTCCAACATGCAAATCAAGTTCAGTTTCAACAAAAACTCAGTACAGGAAAATAGGCTGAATAGAAGAGATTTCGATTACTCACAAACCACAGCTCAGATGGAGCTGATTTTAGGATCGAATGGAAATCCTATATGAGGAAACAACCCATCAAAATCTGAACAAATTCTGCCGGCCGGATTGAGACTCATGCTGGTTGCAAGAAAAAGGAAACTATTGGTGAATCTTCAAGAACTTGAGTTCGAAGCATCGGATGATCCTCAAATTCGGATTGAGTCTCCCTCCTAGGGTAGTAAACAAAACCCAACAAACTTACAGCAATCAGAGATCTGATTTGGGAGATACGCACTCGAAATTTCTTCCCAAGAAAACCTGGTAACTGGATTCGGTAGCCTAGTTGTGTGCTCTCCTGTTCACCAATGGTTGGGACTTTGTTCTCACAATAATAATGAATAAAGAGAAGTAGAACAAGTATAGAAAGTAGAGAAAAGAAGTATAGAACGGATAGAAGTGGGTGGGGTGGACCTTTCAGTCCTTGGTCTCCCACCCCACAACTATCTCAGCTGTTGAAACATCATTTCTCAAGAACAAACCAGCAAGCAAAGCTCACAAAAAATCAAACCCAAAAAGTATAAAGCCCATGGTCCATACAGCCCATTGGACCATGGAAATAACACATTAGTCCGTTCTTGGTCCAGTTTGATGGCAGAAGTAGAACCAGAATTGCATCAAAATTGATCCAGCATTTAATCCTCTTTTTGACAGCTCGATCTGGAATTTTGAGGATGATCTGCTGAGTAGATAAAAAATAATTTAGACATCGATATTCCTTGAAAAAAAACTGAACTCCAGAACTGCTGCAAATCTGGATACGAAGACAGTTGCTTCCAATTGAATTGTGTAAACCAACAAGAGAATGTTACAGGCACTAGTTCTTCATTGCATCATCAACAACTATGGCCAGTAAACAATATTGAGCAGCATAGGTTGCTGCAAACCTTGAACTTGAACTCTCAAACCAGAATTGACGAAGAACTGGATATCAGTTCCCTGATACCATGCAACTTCAGAGAACCCAATATACAATCAACCAGAATAAAGAGAAGACAGAAAAGAGAGAGAGAGAGAGAGAGAGAATAAAAGAAGAACTTGATATGAGTTCCCTCATACCATGTAACTTCAGAGAAACCAATATACAATCAACCAGAATTAAGAGAAGACAGAATCCATAGAAAGAGAGACAGAGAGGAAAGAGTATCTGAGCCAGTAATAGACTCAGAACCAGAACCAAAGAAGAACTTGATATTAGTTTCCTGATACCATGTAACTTCAGAGAACCCAATATACAATCAAACAGAATTGAGAGAAGACCGAATACAGAGAGAGAGAGAGAGAGAGAGAGAGAGAGAGATTTATTTATATTAAACTCATGATTACAATCATAGTCTGGAAAGGAATCATAAACAGGAAAATAAATCCTATTTGTAATACCAACTAAAACTAACCACTAACAAACCTCTGTCCTGAGTGAGGACTAACACAACCACACCACTATGGACCAGAATTATAGCCTAACACTTATCAACCAATGTATGTTTATTCATTTGTTCCTATGTTATAAGCTTCTGGCACCTGAGCAAAACGTGTTCCTATGATGCATAAAAGGTCAGCCTTAATTGGCATAATTATAACCCCAACTACCAAGTCAGGAAGCTGAAACTCTAAGGTAATAGATAAATTTAATTTAGCTACATTAGACAGATATCACAGTGGCTAACATATATATCAGCAACATTAGACAGAGATCACAGTAACTAACATATACATTCAAACTTAGCTATATTAAATAACAATCACAGTACTTTAAAAGGTTTATTATTTCTGTTGGCTTATCTTTAAAATGGGCCTCCCACAAGGACAATATGTGTTTGTACAATATATGCATAAAAAGTTCCCAGGCTGAATTGGCATAACTGTAACACAAACTACCAAATTGATGGAACTCAAACTCTAGCTTAAATATCATAATAGCCCCCAAACCCAAATTAAAAAATAAATAAATCAAGAAAAGAAAAAAAAGCTCTTTCTATTGTTAGCACAGTGTAGAAACACCAGAACATACAGCTAGTTACTACTACTACTACTACTACTACTGGACAATATCAAAATAACTAGGCAACTTTAGTGTGTTGTCTCGAAAGTACCTTTGGCTTTTCCTCTCCTTTCTGGGCTTTCAGGAATTCCTCCTTTGATATACGAGTGCCTGCAACAACGAGGTACGAACATGATCCATAAGTCAGGATCCATAATTTAGTCAATCAGCATAATTCTCCTCCCCTCCCCTCCCC
>NC_056562.1:20976208-21012300 GCF_013358625.1 Macadamia integrifolia
CCCCCCCTTTCCCCCTTCCCCCTTCCCCCTTCCCCCCTTTTTCTTTCTAAATGATAGCATGACCTTGTACCTGAAGTACTCTAAGAAGTTCAATAATACAAGAGGAAGGGTTTTTTTCCCGACCTTTTAGTTTGTCACGATAAACTGGTTCTGCACCTGGGCCCCCTGAAGAAGGAACCATATGTTTGAACCTGTATGGATATAATCCAGTTAGTTACGATAAGAAAATATTAAATCAGAATTTGAACTGAAGGAAAAGCATCATATGAATATGAAGAGCTATTTTTTCTCTTTCATAATGAGGCAAATACAAATTTAATGCACAAAAGAATTGAGCCTATGACTCGTGCAGACTTATTAATGCAAAACCAATCTCCAAACCAGAATAATCCAGCAGAGAAGTTCAATAGAATAGCAGAAACAGAGGAGAAAACCATAATATGAAGGAAATTTATACTTCAGAGCAGCATAATCAGAATAGTGCCAATTTCCAGTTGAGGGGTCAATTCTGTCAGCAAAATAAGCCTGCAGAATTTAAGCAAACTCTGATAACAGACTAGGCCGTTTCAGAGGACTCCTAGTGCTACTAGGAATGACTGTAGAAGATCTAGAACTGAAGTAATCAACCAGAAATTTCAGAAACCAGCAACAGAATTTCAGAGAGCAATAATGACAGAATTTTATGCCACAGTTTAGAGCTAAAACAAAGTAGTTCACAGACTATTAAGAACATAACAGAGCTTAAAATGGAAAACAGGGATGCCACAAGGGTGAAGAACTAGCAGCAAACCTGACTAGTGAACTTGAATAATAGAGAGAGAAATAGGAAGGGATAACAGAGACCAAGAATCCACCAAGCAAACTGCAAACCTGAAAATCCACTCAACCACAATACAGAACCCACGGTAGAACCTTCAGAAAAACAGAGAGCTATATTCATCCAAATCGTGGGGTAGGCCTATGGCCTTTACATGTATTTATAACTTTGGTAAAACCAAAAACATGACTGACTTAGGAAAGACTAAAGTCTATCCTGAACTGAAAAGGAAAAGGAAAAGGAAAAGGAAAAGGTAAACAGAAACAAACAACTAAAACTCTTCCAATCGACCAGCTAGATTGGACTGTCCTAGCCTAACTAGGACTCTGAATTAACTACCTAATAAAGTAAATTTCCATCCCTAACTCCTACCTTTATTTAGGCCCATTAAAGAGGCCACATACAATAAAAACCCACCAAAGGCACAACACATATGTAACCCAACCCAAGGCTTATTTCCACAATTCCTACTGATATAATGAGCACACTCACCTAAGTTTTTGCTGCTTCAGTATAAAAAAAAAATGCATTTGCAAGTTTGTGACTCAAAAATAATAAAATAGAATAAAAAAAGTATTCAGATTAGTATCAGTAACAGACTTCAGGAAAGTGGAAACAGAAAATCAGGATCAGCATACAAGAGAAGGGCAGTACATAAGACGGGAGACACTAGTTATCACTTATCAGAATGAACCTTTTCTTATTCTGAGCTGGTTCTACTACTGGGTCCAAGAATAATAACACTATGTGTCCAGTTTGGTAATGTTCTATAAATGTCATCCTTTGTTTTGCTTTCACACCAAAAATAACAATTTTGATTGAAGAGAAGAAGTATGACATTATTAAACACATGATTAATCATGTTAGGTGTAACTTCACTTCGAAACTACGCTATAAGATATCCATTTCAGACCTGTTCTTGTTTACCCTTTCTTTTGGCAATAATGATAACAAAAAAACATTTTAAATATACCATGGAAAAGATTTCCAAGTTTAATAGAAATAACACGAAGGAACACTGCCAAAGCCTCCAAAATTCGCATTTTTTGCCCTATAAAAGTATTACCTTGCCGAATCCTCCTTCAGTTTGGCAGTTTCTTCTCTAAAATCTTGGCGACTGACCAAACCAGCCTTTGGCCCCTCTTTCAATGAAGATGAATCCTTCCTGTTTTTCCTGGGAGGAGATAGGTCTACCACCAATGAAGCACGAGACGCATCAACTTCTGCTATTTGCAGACGAATCCGTCGAGGTGGAGAGATATCAGGTGATTCAGACCTCTCAGAGTTCTTCCTTCTTTTCCTTGGGGGAGAAAGATCTGCCGCTAGAGAAACGCTGGAAGACTTGTTATCCAGTGAACCACGAGGATTATGTCGAGGAGGAGAGAGATCAGATGATTCTGATTTCCGTGGATCCTTCCTGCTTCTCCTAGGTGGAGAAAGGTCTGCATTCTTATTTGGAATACGTTGAGGAGATAGCTCAGGCAAGTCAGATCTGTCAGAGTAATTCTTTTCATATCCAGAGAATGCCCTAGATCTGGAGCGACGCGGTGGGGATAAATCACGATGGGGTTCGTCAGACTTCATTGGATTGGGTTCAGCTTCTGGTGATGGCGTGTCATATCGTCTCTGCTGCCTCCTTGGCATTGATAAACCAGAACTGTCAGGTTTGAGTTTGGGTTCTGGAGATGACGAGTTATACCGCCTCCGCTGCTGCCTTGGCGGTGATAAATCAGAAACTTCTTGACCAGAACTGTCAGGTTTCAGTTTGGGTTCCGGAGATGGTGAGTCAAACCGCCTCTGCTGCCGTCTTGGTATTGATAAATCAGAAACTTCATTACCACCAGCAAGCTTCTGTTCAGGATCTGGCGATGGCATGTTGTATTGTCTCTGCTGCCGTTGCCAGGGCTGTGACAAATCAGGGTTTTCGTTGGTAGAATCTACAAGCTTCTGATTGGGCTCTGGTGAAGGAGTGTCATATCGAGCCCTTTGTCGACATGGTGGAGAGATATCAACCTTTTCTTTATCAAAATTCGATTGTTTGGGAGCATCAGATATCGAGACCCAACCACTTCCATCCTCAGAAATTGCATTGTAGGGTCGCAGAGATCGAATTTGCTCCATTCTCTTCATGCGCTTCACTTCAATGTCTTCCTCAACTTGTGGCTTTGCTTCATCTTTTAACAAACCACAGCACTGATTCACTGTCTCAATCAAAGAAGCCCAAAAATCTTATAACTTCAATTTCATTTTCTATTTTCAAATTCCATACCTGCGGAATCATCCTCGTTTTCCTCTTCATCAAGTTTCACTGGTTTTTGCCACACAGGGTCTTCATCCACGACAAGAATGCCGCTCATCAAAGCTGCTTTCGGCTTCTCCTTCTTTTTCTTCTTCTTTTTCTTATCGTCTTCATTGTTGCTTTGGTATTTCTTAAGATACTCCTTAAGAGAAGTTGAAGCTGCCATTATTGTGTACTTCACAACCTACGGAGCTTCTGATAATTACAGATAAGAATCAATATTCATTGCTGAGCTTATGCATAAACGACAGACTAGGGTACGATACATAAAATAATCAATATTCACTGTAAAGAAGGATAGTCAACATCCGTTGCTAAGGTTAAGCATATATGACATAATAAAGAACCAAACATAAACCCGTTTGGTTTCGGTAAACAGCTTCAGTTTGGTTATGACACCTTTAGATGGAGGTGGCAGCAGAGAGTCGAGATAATGTAGGACTAGATTGGACAACCAAACCAGTCCCAAAACCGCAGGAACTTTTAGACTAGAGAATAACCAGATTACACCCAACACAAACCACTATAATCAGACCAACAGAAAATAGAATTAACAGTAGATAACGATCTCACAAAACCAGTAGTAGTCAGATAGCACCAAACCAGGGGCTGAAATCAGTACAAATAAATGCAAGCAACTTGTATTCAATGACTAGTATCATAAAACAGCAGTAACAAACAACCCAGACCAACCGATATCAGTTCAGGTTAGGACAGAACACTAGAAGACAAAATTCTGGTGATTTTAAATATCTCACTATTGGCTGAACAGAATCAGCTCGAAAGAGGATCGATCCTTAGTTAAACAGAGGGGAACAATCGACAAGAAGATTGGAGCAAACCACTGGCTGGACTGATCCCAACAGTCGGGGTTTGCGGAAATTCTGGGCAGAAAACAGAGAAAACACTTACCTGGTTGCAGCAGCCTTAATCCTTGAAAATATGATTGAAATTAATTGAGAAGAACAGTAGAAGAGAAGGGCCTCTTGGACTTTACGCCGCAAAGAGTCGTCGGATCACACACCAACCCTATCCTTGATCAAACACAAGGAACAGCCATGGAATTCACCCATGAAGTTTTTTTTTTCTTTATTGTCAAAATCGTGGCTCATAAAAGAGCCATCTTCTTTATTTATAATGATGGGGAGGGTTTACAAATAGTAGTAACTCAGAGTTACTAAATCAGAGTTACTAAAAACTGATTACAAGAAATTACTAAAACTTGGAAATTGGAATCTAATAAAAATAGAAACTAGTTTTGACAGAAATTAGAAACTAACAATGACTTGAAATTAGAAACTAATTTAGGACTTCAAAATAGAAACTAAATAACTAATTAGTAACCCCATCAGTAGCCCAAATCGTGGGCTGACTTGGACCAGATCTGGGTCGACCCAGTCAGCCACTTGGGTCGACTTTGGTCTTGGTTCTCCTTGTGTAAACCCTTGTTGGTACTGCATCACGAGAGCACAGTTGTCAAGACATCACCTACACGTCCAGGCGGTTTAGTTGGGAGTCTGGGAGACTATTGCCTTAATGCAAGCCGCAACACACTTATTTATGTCAAATATCAATTAAGTAAATGTTTTTATATTTGTATAATATTCATAAATAAGTAAATACCCCCTATTTGAATCCAATAAAAATAGTTTAAAATAAAATTCCAAAAGGATAAAAAACCAACCCTCCCGTCTAAGAACAAAAACTAGATGTTTTGTTCTAGGTGCAATTTTCAACTATCAAATGCTTGGGTTTTTCTCAATTCTGAATATTTCGTAAATCTTTTATCATGGTAAAACATTGCTAAAAACAAAAAATGTGGTAAAATAATCTTTTGTTTTGATGTGCATAAATTATTTTCATCAGGCAATTTTACCGACATTCGTGTACTTTAAAATAAGTTAGACCGAAACATAACTTTGCCATTATTACTTAGATTTAAATAATCTTGGACTTGATGGAAAGTAGGTTTTGTGCTCTACCTAATACAAAAAGTCTCATATAAATATAAAATCATTTGACCAGTCAAACTTAATAGAGAACAAGAACATTTTTCTAAATGCAGATTTTTGATAACTTGATGCGGCATAATGTTGATTTGTTATGATATAAGTCATATGTAGCATACTAAATAATGTTAGAAAAGTGGGGAAATAAAAAATAACCCCTGGGCTCCTTGGTTGCATAAGCGGATGCATAGTCGCCTTGACAACTATGGTCAAGAGTTGAAATTTGTATAAGTTGGGCCTCTTTTGCTACCAAATTTTGTTTCTGTTTTTTACCTGCTTCATTCCAAAAAAGCAAAAAACATATTGGGCGTCACATACATGTTTTGTTCCAAATGTATTTCAAAAAAGCACAACACACCTTTATTTTTTTTTTCCCCAAACGATGCCATACACACCCCAAGCATACTAACCCTTGAAGGTCTTGTTAGTGCTTGTTTGTTTGATAGAAAAATGGGGTGGGATAATTTGGATGTTTTCCATAAATTCCCAAAAACGGTGGTTGTTTGGATGCCTTTCCCAGGTAAAATACCAGACGCCTTATAGTGTAATTAATATACATGTCAACTGATGTGGCATGTGAATTCTCCCACTCCACCCTTCCTCAAAATCCTACCTTTTCAGTTGAACTTTGCAAGGAAGGGAGGGGAAAGTGCAAACAAGTGATTCTTTGTTTGAGTGCCCTAGGCTTAAGAAGAACAGGAAGAGACAGTTCTGATTCCGACTAAGAGCATTTGTTTTCACGGCTGCAAAGAAGAAGAATAAGAGAGGTTGAAATTGATTATTTTATTGCTTACGTGGCCCACAATTTGACAATTCACATCCTTCCCATTGCTTTCCTTCTTTTCTGTACTACATATGGGGCCCACAATTTTATCTTTCCCACCCCTTTTTGTCTGGAAAACAAATGAGGCCTTAAGAAGTATTGTATTATGGACCATATTAAGTTCGGGAACGACAATAGAACATGTACGGAAAAGTATGGCAACTAAACAGATCAGGCAACAATAATACTTTTCAAAAATCCGGCTCAATAAAACGCGTACGACAATGATACAATACGAGTTTAATATGACCACTCTTAGAAAAAGTGCGGGCATATGATAGATAACATTTATACAACGATTTTATGAAAAGGAAGCCTCACAACTTAAATAAACACAATCTAATTGTTATACATGTGCCCTAATTTGGTAGGCAATGAACAAGGGAATTAAAATTCTCTCCCCTACCTCTATTGTATACTTGTCCCCTCTGTCTCTCACCCCATTCTCCACCCAAGCTAATTAAGAAATCTAATTGAAATCCCCTCTACCCACCTACTTGATTTACAAATTAAGTTGGGGATTTTCTGTAGGAGACCTAATCTAGCTAATTGAACCACTCACACTTGAGTGTGGAGACCTAATGTAAAAAAATCCCCAAATTAGACAACCTAGACCCTAGATTTAGGAATTCGGCCAAATCCTCTATGATCTACCATCCTAACCTAACTATAAGTAGGGGAAATGGTGTAATACACCTAGAATAAGGGATTGGAATGATCATAGGTAAAATTAGAGACCACTACATGAAGTCTCAACCGAAATTCCCAATTTTTGGGTAACCTAGACCTCAAATGTTGGGGGGGGGGGGAATGATCAAACCCTAGAATCCAAGTAACCTAAGCCATTAATTGCACTATCCCTAAGCTAATTAAGGTAAGTAAATGCTACATACATGAAACCTAACCTTACGACTCAAACCCTAACTTGTAGACTAACCTAAAGTGGATAAAATGGGGAGGAGTAGGACCAGCACCCCAAATGGGAATTGGGGATATATACAATCACTCAAAAGGACCCCCACGACCTAAGGGTAGAGAATTCCCGGATTTTTCTCCACTAATCGATGGTCACTAGTGGGTGAACACCAACTGGTGAGCATCCACCGGTGGACATCTTGTAGATTTATAATCAGGAAGGCTGAACATTCTTTTTGTTTATATATCTAGTATCAATAGAAGTTCACCAGTTGTAATTATCTTACTGTCTATTATACACTTGTGGATTTTTGTTCATTTCATGAATTTGTGATATTAAAATACTACATGGAGATCCTAGTTGGATGGTTGGATATGAGATTGTGTCCAAGTCACCAGCCTTCAGGCAAGTGAAGGTAGGGTGTGACAGTTATGATTGGAGCTAGATACTATTAAAAAAATGTCTCTTCTAATAGAGGCTGAGCATCACCTGCCTCAAAACACAGTGCTCTCAAATTCTAAAAATGTTGTTCAATGTGTTATTAGGATCATCATAGACCCATGGGAAACTTGGTACACCTAATTCAGATTTCCCAGGGAAGAAATCACTTCAAATATATTGTCTTCAATTTTGTGTATACAAGAGCCATTTGTGAAAGTATTCTATAAAGAACACTAGCTAATGCTTAATTAGAATCTAGAAGTGCCCAGCCGAGCATGTTAACCAACCTCTAAACTGGCAACAGATCAAGTCCTCCTTAGAAAATCCTAAACATCTAAACAATTCTATAATGGACAAGTGGATTGAATCATAAGGATACTACCTCAGTGTTGTAGACTTCAGTTTCTAACCAATTATTAAAAAAAAAAAAAGATTAATTCCGCTTGAATTTCATATGGTTCACTTCGATATTTCTTAGAAAATAGAAACAATACCTGTAAAGTAAAAGATTAACAAACACAGAGACTTGATTTTGGAAATCAAACTCTACTTCTGCAAGAAATTTCTCCTAGTTTGACCAATCACTTTTCAGCATCATCCTAATGACGATAACGAGGGAAGGAGAGAGAGATAAGAGACTTACAGAGAAGAGAGTCGCCGCTTCAATTGACTGGTAACAGAGATGAAGAAGATAAAGGGGTAGGGGGCTCAACACCTTTACATGTAGACTCGCCTTCTACAGTTGTAGTCCACTGGGAAGCGGAGAAGGAGGCAATGACTCAATAGCTTTAGATGGAAAGAGAAACTACCGTTGCAATTGACTGGGCATGGAGACAGAGAAGATGAAGGGGGAATTGGGCTCAATAACCTTTGATCTAGACTCTCTGGTAGCCGTTGCAATGGACTGAGGGAAAGGAAACGGAGAAGAGGAAGGGGACAAGGGCTTGGCTTCCAAAACCAGAGGGAATGAAGAAACGAGAAAAAGTGATCGAGCTCGTCTCCAATTCTCAATCTACCAATTCTTGTCCCATTCTCACTTAACACACGACACGTGTACAATAGAGATCCAACGGTGGTGAAAGTTTAGGGATCTTTCAAACCCATTTAACCCCACACCCAACCCCATTTGTTTGGGCTTTCCCTCCATGATCCCTTAACCTGAAACGAAGAAGGAGAAGAGGTCACTACCTCCATCATCTCTCATCCTGAAACGAAGAAGGAGAAGGGAGAAGAGAATACGAAACAAAAGGAGAAGAGTTTACCTATCCGGCTCTCAACCTGAAATGGAGAAGGAGACGAGAGTTCCTCCTTCAGGGGAGCCCCTTAGGGCTTCGGCTCTCAACCTAAAACGAAGAAAGAGAAGGGGGTTTTTGCTTCAAGGGAACCCCTTAGAGAAAATGTGTCAAGAACTCATACAAATGCAAGATAAAATTAAGAATCCATTCTTCTTCATCTGATTAAAATGTGTTTGTGCAATGTTCTATTCAAATGCTACTTTTAAGTTACTAAACCAGTCAGGTCACTCATATGCTTCTTACCCTTAGGCCTCCCATTGCCCATTAGCTTCCCCTACATAGATTCTCTTTCCCTTACGGAACTGCAAAACCAGAATTTTTTTTTTTCATAAATCCATTCGTCTTCTGGTTGTTTTAATTCCTAGCCCACCCTTTGCATCAATACTACCCTGGACAAGATCACACCATACCATTTGCTGAACATGATCCACCAGTTACTCACTAGGTTCCATAGGAATCAAATTCTTGTGAAGGCATAATCAAATTGATGCAGATTCTTCACCAAACTAGGCTTGTTTTATTAGGAATAAGCTTAGGGTTGGGTTGTATACGTGTTGGGCCTTCAGTCCATGTGGTTTGGAGTATATTGGGCTACTTTTATGGGTCTAAACTAGGGGTTCTAAGGTTGCATACGGGATTCAGTGATTTGTTTCCTTTTCTTTAGTTTCCTTTTTAGATGGGGTTATTTAGTTTCTAATTTCAAGTCATTGTTAGTTTCTAATTTCTGTCTAGACTAGTTTCTATTTTCATTAGATTCTAATTTTCAGTTTTTAGTAACTTCTTGTAATCAATTTTTAGTAACTCAGATTTAGTAACTCTGAGTTACTATTACTTGTAAACCCTCTCCATCATTATTATAAATAAAGGAGAGCTCTCATCATAGAGAGACGATTTTTACAATTAAAAAAAAAGAGAAGCTTCATGCTGCTGCCGCTGGGTTTTCTCCATGGCTAAACCTTGTGTTTGATCAAGGGTTAGGGATTGGTGTGTGATTCGATCGACACTCTGCGGCGAGAAGTCCGGGTGGGTCTTTTCTTTTCTGGTTCTCTTATTGGATTCTCTTCTCCAGCAGTACAGGCAAGTAATCTGAATTTTTCTGCAGAAATTTCTGGGTTGGTTTTCTCTGTTTTCCTTCCTATCGGCCTAGCTGTTTTTGGAGAACTAGCCATCCGATTGCCTCCATATTTTGACTGAAGGATAATCCTATCCAGAGGGAGGGTCGATCCAATTTTGGGGTCAATCAGACCACTGGATCTGCTGAAGTGAACTGTCAAGCAATTCTGGCCGATTGTCAAAACCTGCACAGATTTAGATTCTGTTTTCTGTTGTGTTACTGTGACATTCTGGACTATTAGCATCTATGATCTGAACCTACTGGAGGTGTTATATTGTTATTAAAATTTCTGGTTTAATCCTAAGACTGCTGCTGATTTATTTCGCTTTTGGTTACTGTTCATTGAGATCGTTTATCAATTCTGGTTTGTGGCCGAAGTCTGATTTTCTGCTAGAAGTTTGCTATTGGTTTTTTGGTTGTTCTTAGTTTAAAAGTTCCTGCAGTTGGGGCTGGTTTGGTTGTCAAATCCATTCCTACATTACAAATCCTTGTGAAGGCATTATAGTCAAGCCATGTATACATGATTTTGAGTAGAAATAAATGGTTTTCTTAATCTCCTTCGTTTCTCCTTCTCCCTTCCTTTTTCATGTTAGGTTGTGAGATGATGGAAGAAAACCCAAACATCCGATCGGGTTTGTCTTTTGAGAGGTTAAATGGGTTAGAAAAACCCTACACTTTCACCACCGTTGGATCTCTAAGGGCATGTTTGATTGCTTGATTTTATAGAGACAATATCTTTTAAGAACGTAACTCCGTAGAATTAGGATCCTTGGAATTGTATTCTTGAAAAAATAATTGTTTGGTTGCTACGGATTTTGTATGGTGATATAACTGTTTGGTTACACAGAGAAGGTGAGGAAAAAGAAGAGCACCAGAAACACTAATGGAGAGAGAGATACAGTCCAACATTCAAGGTTCATCAAAACACCTAGGCACCGTTTGATAACGTTTCTGCTGTTTCTGTTTCAAGAAATGATAGAAACAAAAATTTTCGTTTCTGGGACCAGAAACAAAATTTTGGGTGTTTGATAAACCTTGTTTCTTGAAACGTTTCTGTCTCTTCTTCTGCAAATAGGAAACCGACCCCTCTAGACTCCATTTCCAATTGACCCCCTGGTTTGTAAAATCCAGTTTTGATAATGAGTGTGCTAGTGTCCCTGTTGCAGTGGATTGAACAAAAAACTGAAATTTCGAACGTTCTAAGGTTGAGAAAGGGTAGAAATATCCCAAAGGATTTGATTGTTGAGAGGAGTTTCACCAAAATAACTGAGACGATTTCAGTACCTTGACGATCTGAGAGACAAAAGAGATGGGAGAGCAGGGATTTCAACAAAAAGGTTCCAACTGAAGGGATCTCTTCCGATGTTGAGAGGGGTTTTGCCAAAAGGGTTCCAGGGGAAAATACCATTTCTTCACTGCGATGTCAAACAAAAATCGAGTAGACCAGGGTTGAGGGAGAGAAGGGATCAAACGCAGCCAAGGTTTTTTCGAGCCAGGATCTTTGCAGGAGAGAAGGGTTTTTTTATCCGATTCATTTTTTCAATTGTCGATAGCATCAAATTTCTACGGAAAAAAAAAATGCAACAACAGCAATAATGATTAAAATCGAATTCAAAACCTTAAGACGATCACCAGATGGGGCGTAGAAAGAAATCAAACACACCAGTATCTCACGGCCTTGCAACGAGAGCAACGCGTGGAGGTGGGGCAAAAACAGATGCACACTGAAACTCCCGAGCAACGGAAACGGCGGCACCATACTCAATCGAACCCTCAAGCTCAGCCCTAGCGGCCTCTTCGGATGCCAAAACGACAAGTCTCTTGATCACCTCCCTCCTGGCAACCGCAAGCTTCCATTTCCGGATGGATGAAAAAGCCGAGGCCAAAGACTGGAACCACGACGAAGAAGAAGAAGAAGACCAGGATCAGGTCCGTAAACCCTATATTCAGTGGCGGAGACGGTGGTGATTGTGGTGATGCCAAACTCCGTCGTCGAGCAGGGATTTCATGTTTCCAAAAACCGCGAAACAAGTCATTTGTTTCGCCATTTGCGTTTCTAGGAACAGAAATTGATATAAATTTTGATTTATATTTCAAACAACAAGAGAAACGAAACGACTTTATCAAACGCTATTTACGACGTTTTTCCGTTTCTGGAACAAGAAAACGAAGAAACGGCAGAAACGAAACGTTATCAATCGGACCCTAGTAGATAACTACAGTCAAACATTCAAAGTTCATCAAAACAGTAGAGCACCAGAAACCCTAAGAGAAGGTGAGGAAGAAGAAGAGTTGAGAGAGACTGCAGGGATTAACCTTTGGATGTAATTAGTTCAGTCGAAGGTTTGATCTTCAGCTTAATTGCAGAACCTGAAAACAAATTAATCGGTAAGGCCATGGTTAAGGTTTTTCGATTATTTTTTTTTTTAACCCAAAATCGCATCTAGCAGATGCTGATTCAGAGAACGAGAGGAAGAAGAAGAGAGAGAGAGAGAGAGAGAGAGAGAGAGAGAGAGTACCTTCGAACCCCAGCAGCAGCTGCTCGACGAAAACACACTGCCGCAGATGCTGCTCGACGAACAAGTCCCCCCAACTTTCTGATGTAACGAATGGAAAAACTTGTTCGCCCTTTCCCTTCTTCTCTTCTTATTCTGTTTCAAGATTTTCTCGGGAAAAAAACAAAAAATGGGGATTCCTGACTCCCTTTTTCTTCTACAATGATCCTCTTCTCTCTTCCTCTTCTTCTCTTCTTCTCTTCTTCTCTTCTTCTCTTCTTCTCTTCTTCTTCGTTCCTCTTCCTCTCTGTCCTTCTTCGATCGACTTTGTTCGGTTGCCCGGGTTGAAGAGTCGTTTAGGGAAATTAGGATTTGAAAAAGGAATTTTGCCTCAGCCGTAGGATTGGAATGGGACACGTGTCGCAAGTAGGTAAGGAATTGGTAAATACGAGTAATGGACCCATCATTTTTCCATTTACGCCCACGGAGGAGAGGTGCATTTATAAACTAAGCACAGGGAAAAGACGACTTTTATCCTCCCCTGCATCTTTCTCTTCCCTCTTTTCTCTCTGTTTGTGGCTGCATGCCCTAACTTTTGTTCGCCGCATATCTATCGTCGAAGGAGGCGAAGGAGGTTCCTTAACGATTCCAAAGATCAGAAGCAGTTTAGGTTGAAAACTGTGAGTTACATCCTTCTGTTATAGTTCATTCATTCGAGTTTGACTGTGTATCTGTGAATGATTCCCACCTGTAGGGTGTTCTTCACCCGATTTGTCTTCCTATTTTTCCCCTCACCGTTTCTTACGACAACATTATCGAAATTTTTCTTTAAAAAAAATTTGGGTTTCTCTGTTTCGCACACAGGCATTTTCTTTATGAGTCTCCCCTCAACCGAAAAGAAATGGGATTGTGGATTCATTGATTATCGTGGAAAGAATGCTCTGAGAGTAATTTTCTTGGTAAGGGAGAAGGGGAGAGTTTGTTAGTTTATCTGGTTCCGTTGTAAGAAATGGGATTGTGGGTTCTTCACTTAATTGCTTAGTTATTAAAAGGCAAGTTGGCATGTAATTAGCATATGGAAATCTATGTTGTTCATGTTGTGCAACAGAGTGGATAGTGGAGCTGTGCTTATCTTGTCAAATGTGATGCTTTTCTTCTTTTCCTTGAATCCTCTTCCTAATGTTTCCTTTTTATCTTTTTTGGCTGTCGATGATTTCGGTACATAGGATTTTGGACAATGTTGGATAGGGTAGCTTAATGGAACTTCAATAGGTTTTATTTATTTATTTATTTATTTAATCTCTGAAGCACCTACAACAACTTAATTAGTACTTATACAATTATTGAAGAAAATAACCCAGAAAAGAATATAACTTCTTCCATCAAGTGAATAACTGTACAAGCTGAAATTCAAATTAATTCTTCCCACTTCCCGAAGAAACTTATAGCTACATGACAAAAGAATATCTGCTCATATCTTGGATTTGACCAATAAGAAAGTCTCTGTTGCCTGCACATTGTGAACTTGATAATGGTTCTGCCGGGACACCCACAAGGTGTGGTCCGTGTGGATGCAATCCTGTAAAAAGTTAAATTCCTGTGTCACTCAAATGATCACCAATTTGTAGCAATGTTCATTTATTTCCTCAGCAGATCCACATTCGACTCCATCTCCTTAGCAAGTCCATGATATCCCTTGGAACAGTTGACCTTGGACCAAATTGATGTAAGATTTTTAACTTAATTTTCTGACAAATTATTGTAGATGAATAGATAGTAAACTGATCCTTCTTACTAGAGCAATGTCTGACATCTTTCTTGTCCTAGATTACATAATATTTAACCCTTCCTCTGGGTTTGCTTTGAGATATCTACCTGTGTGATGATTTTGGATTTAGTTAACAGCTCCCCTATGTGTGTGATTAGTGGTCCTTCAGAATTTTTAACCTAATTTAGTGGAATTACTTTTTCTTCCTTGGTAGGTATTCTTCTTTTTCTTGCTTTCCCCTCAAACCCCGTAAATAGACAAATCTACCAAGGATGGAGAGGGAAGTGCGTACAAGTGTGCTGCTTCTGAATTTGTTGCGAGATATTGTTTTTAATTAGAATCTGAAAAGTATCAAGTCTAAATTTTGTATTACAACTGAACAATAAGTCAACGTTTAAGTTTATTAAACAAGAAAAGGCAGGCTGTTTTATCTTTATATTTATTATATTGCTTGGCAGTGGCATTGTGTTTATGCTGACAAACTTTTGCTTCTATCAACTTTGTGCAACAAAACATCTCACACAAAGCATCAGTTTTTGTAGCTGGCTATTCTCTGGTAATTACCCTTTCTATTTGATGTATTTGGTTTGGCACCCCTCCTTTTTTTGGTCACATGATGTTTTCAACTATCAAGACCTTTTCTTAGTATTGTGTTGTGAGAGCTTGAAGATGGATGTTTGTGAGAGAAATTTGATTTTTGAGGACTCCAGTAAAAAGGTGGCCAAGTCGTGAGATGTGGTTCTCGGTTCATGTTGGCATAACTTGGTCTGTTTCTGCATACGTTACAGGAAGCTTTTCAAATCCTGCTACCGAAACTTCTGAAAGATCATCCAGAGCTTTGCAGGGTAACTCCGTTGGGGCTTACGAGAAATGGATCCTGGACGATATATACTCCATCAAGGATGGGATAATAACAGCGTAATTGCAGTTTCCTCTAATCACCTATACCGGGATCATATACAAGATTTTAGGGCTCATTTGATTGTCCTCCATTTTTATTGGATTCTCATCCTAAAAGGACAATGACAGAAAGCTGTGGGAAAAGTGAAGGTTATGGAATGGATTTGCCTACCCCTACCATGATTATTAGTTGTTGACTTCACTTATTCTCTTGAATCACAGGCTTCGGAGGGTTATGGTCCACTGCATGAGCCAGACTATCGGTGAGTGCTGACTGAGACTTCTCATTACACCAGTATTGTAGTTGCTATTCAGTTATGGGTAAAATGTTAGCTTAATCAACATTACTAATAGCCATGTTGGTAGGTATTCAATTGTGTATGCAGTAACTCTTTTCCTCAGATCTCTTGTATGACGCTGATCTGTCATCGCAGCTCCCTTTCCCCACTCTCTGTTAATTTTTCTGTTAGCTGTTGAAAATTTGAGAGAGTTATGGTGCTTTTACTGTTAAAATTTTTGTTATTGATTTGTGACCATTTGGTCTACATTTTTCTATCATTGTTGTGCTCTAACTTATTACATCACAGTATTTTTGTTTTCCATCCTCCTACTTAAATGCTTTTGGCAGGGTTGGTGGTTCATATGATGGTAGGAGGTTTCTGGATGAGGGATTCTCAAGGGACAATATCTATCCAAGGGGCTCCTATCATCGGGACATTGTTGAGAGGGATAATTATCCAACTCAACAATCTGTTGTTGGTGTTTGGCCTCAACAAAGTTTTGATGAAGAGTATGCACTTATTAGGGAACCCAAGCGACATGAGAAGCCATATATTGATGGTTTTCGTGAAGCTGCTAAGTATCGTGAGATTGACAGGTTTCAGGATGGTTATCGTGGTGTTGACAGCTACCACAATGTAGATAGTTGCCATGATTATGGGTTTGATAGGCCTGCTAGGCTTGGAGGACAGGATCGTGATGAATTTGCCGCTGATGATTATGATCATAGACACCGTATTTCCTACCAAAGCAGGGGGGATAGCCATGAAAAGGGTCGATATAGTTATGACTCTGATTATGATAGAGCTAGTAGGAGAGACGGAAGTTGGAGGAAGCGTGACTCTCGTGATCGTGATCGCGACCATGATATGAGGAGTCGGGAAAGAGACCAAAGCCCACATAGGAGGCATGAGCGATCTCGATCTCGATCTCATGGGCATGATGATCGACTAAGATCAAGATCAAGGTCACCTCGAAGTCGCATCCATAGTCGAAGTCATCGGGAGGACAGCTATGATGACAATCAACATGAGAGGGGTGAAAAACGAAGGGACCGTGATGGCAAACGACTCCTTGATCATTCATCGGCGGTATGCTTAAAATGTGATCATGTAGGCTTGATTTATTATTGGGGAAATTTCTTTCAGTCCCCTAAACTTAACATATATTTGCCCAAACTTTTCCATGCAAGAAACTTTCACCTCTCCTCCTCCCCTGACAGTTTTAAATGTGCATTACCCCTCAATGGCACGTTTTACTATTTTCCACTTCACTTTTAAACTACCTCCTAAGTACATTTTGAGATGACCTAACTACGTACTGCATAATTATTGATGATATAGTATCCTTCTAATGCAAACATGTAATGTTAATGTCCACATGGACACCCATAATCATATGGTATCCATTCCCCAAAATTTCTCAGCACTAATTAAAGCATCAAATTATTTTAGTATGTACTTAGGCTAAAATCTAAATTAATGCATAGATAGAAAATGTGGTATGAAATTGGTTGGATTGAGGATGGCCATGTGGACATAAGAATGAAATATAGACATTAAACTATTAAAGAGATAATATAGCATTAATAATAATGTAATACTTAGTTGATCATATTTATATGTACCTTAGGAGGTAGATTTGAAGGTGAAGTGGAAAAATAGTGAAACCCATTAAGGGGTAATGTGGGCATTTTAAAAAGTCAGGGGGGAATGAGAGGTGAAAGTTTCCTTACAAGGGAATTAGTGAAATGTTTTGTAGAGGAGTTTGGGTAAAAATAGTTTAGGCTTAGGGGACTGTCTGAAATTCCCCTTTATTGTACTTGGATCACTTGTAGCTTAAAGGGTTGAGTTGGATTGCCCTTTTTTGTCTTTTATTGTAGGCTCCGTCAGCTACTCTTGTTGTGAAGGGTCTGTCGCAGAAAACAACTGAAGAGGATTTATATCAGATTCTTGTATGCTTCTGCATAAATTCCATGCTCCACATTGCTTTACTTGGTTAGTTGGTTTTATTTCATATTTGTTTGTTCTCATTTATGCTCAATTGCTATTCTTGTCAGGCTGAGTGGGGACCCATCCGTCATGTACGTGTAATTAAAGAGAGGAATTCTGGGATCTCACGTGGTTTTGCTTTTATTGATTTCCCTTCTGTGGTACTGCAATTTGCGACTCCCTCTTTAAACAAACATTAATGAATATTTGAAGGCAATATTTATTGTTTGATGGTGTTCTTGAAGTTCTATATGAAATGGTTAATTCCTCTTGCACAGGGAGAGGCACGTAAGATGGTGGATGGAATTGGAGATGATGGTCTGGTTGTGGATGGCAGGAAGCTCTTTTTTGAGTATAGGTACATGAACTTGCAAAGAACTAGAGAAGCACTAGTTTTTGCAGTGATGTTAAGATGACTTTATAGTTAGGTTTCATGTTCTTAGTTGATTGATTATCTTACAAAAATAAAGCTTAATACTTGTTTTACTGGTCTGATATTGTCTTCTATAAATTTATTATCAACCCTGGGGCATATGAAGTGAAAGGGTCAACTCCTGTTACTGTTTTTCCTCCTTTTGCCTTACTCAACTGTATATATATCTTCGTTTATCAGACTTGGGGTTCAGTTTTTTTGTCTTACAGTAAGGTTGACTGTGCTTCTTGTCTCTGAATATTTCTTATTATACTTCCAAAGAACTGGTCCATAACTCAAGTGACCAGCCAAGCTGATCATTTTCATTCCATTACTGCTGTTTTAGTATTTAGTTGGAATAATTGGTGCCATTTTTTTTTTTTTTTTGCATTACTATTGATAAGGTCTACCAGAAACACTTCTTGTGCATATCACATCATATGAAGTATTTCTACCTGCAATAATTTTTTTTTTTTTTTTTTTTTTTTTTGCCATCGATTATTGGCTTTTGCCACAGTAGCAAGCCAACAACTGGAGCAGGTGGACCTCCTTATGGACAGGAAAATGCAGTGAAATCAAGAAGCCACCAAATTGCACCTCCATCTGATTGGATGTGCACTATTTGCAACTGTGTGAATTTTGCACGGCGGACTTCCTGTTTCCAGGTTTATTTCCGTCTTCCTTTTGTTGTAATCTTTATCTTATTAATGCTTTTAAAACCCCAGTACCTTTTGCACTTAGCTCATTTGCATTGGACATCTGAGATACAGAAATAGCTGAAATTGGCCAACTTCTTTTGTATCAAGGAATAGAAATCTGTCTATCTGATGTAGGAATGCTTCCATGGGTCCGCTTAAACCCATTTGAGAACTGAACCGAGAACCGGATCCAATTTGGGGTTTTGGGTCTGGTAGGATTTTAGGAAGTGATGTTATTTGGGGAAGATAATATCTTTTACTTAAATATTCACTTTATTTTAGAAGATGGATGCATAGGATTTTAGAGTTGTTTTTGGATAGAAGTCTTAGTAGATCGTCCTTAATGGAGTCTTTACCCTTTTCTTATTTATATGATTGGAATCCAAGGAATTAAACAGATTTGATAATGAATTGAAATCGTGAGTGGCTTGGTGCCTGCGTGGATGGTATGGTGTGACTGTGCAAGGTTCCCCCCTTCCCCTCTTCATGCCATCTCTCCTATTAATCCTTATTATTTTTGCAACTTGAACAAGTTGCTGCTACTAGGAGTAAAACAGACCCCACGGAAGAGTCCACCAATTCGAAACCCCTCGCTGGTTTGGTCTGGAATTTGGGGCATACACTTTTCTTCCCTGGGCGACTCGAACAGTAGCTTTCTCCTACCCCATTCATATTCCCTATTGTGAGTAATAACCAGAATTCAGATCTGATTCTGGAACTCTTCTGCCAGATCTTTTGCAGCCATTTATTGTTGGAAGTATATCGCTTATTTGGGTCTGATATTAGAGGATCTCAAGAGGGTACTGGGATGCGATTCTTCATCTCCATTCTTAGGTTGATTGGTTTCGTCTAGAGGTAGTTCTTCCTCCTGCAACTAGTCCTTCTTCCCGCTGGTTTTCTGGATCGAGTTCGGAGGAAGAAGATCACCTTCTCCTAACGTGTCTGTTGACACCCTTTTATTCGTAATTCCAGAAGTAACCTTTTCCCAATGATTGTATCTCTATCCCTTTGTCCATATTCCTTTGCTGCTTTAATTACTTCTCCTATATTGCCCTTCCCCCTTTCCTTTATTACATCCTGCCATTAAAGTTATTTTTCATTCCAAGTTTACCCGTCTCACCTTATACATTACCTTTCACTTTTATTCCCTTCTCTTATGGTTTAAACTTCCAACTATTTACGGGATTTCCATTATACACATCAATTGAGTTCAATTGACATTCATCAGTTGGGTCATGGGTGGGCCCATAAGAAAACCCAATATAGGATAGTTTGACATGGGTTTCGCATCGCTATCCTGCTCATTATCTTGGTATCCAGTCCCATACACCTTCTCCCAAATTGGTGTTTGTTTATTTTATTTCAGTGTTCCCCTCTTAGTTTTTTTACTAGTGAGCATAGTTGTCACGGCGCCAAGGCAAACCAAGACGTTGGAGGGCTGTCTAAGCGCTTAGGCAAGAAGGCGTCCGCCTTAAGGCGAATAAGGTGCCAAAAAAGACGCTAATATTTTTTTTTATATATCTATTACATCTAGTGTAATTGTATAACAATGATATAATTAATTTTAAATTGCTTGTAAAAAATCAACACTTTAAGCTATATCAAAAGACAAGAAGCACTACTTTAAGCAACATCAGGTAGCTGTAGTAACTAATGCACTAACAACTAACAAGAGAAGCAGCAGTAGCAGGGGAAAGGGATTATGACAGCAGCAGCAAGCAGGAAAAAAACAAAGGGATTCAGAGTGCACTACAGTGACTGGGATCATTTAAAAAAAAAAAAAAAGAACTAATGCACTCTATTTTAGCTGCAATATTCTAAGTTCTAACAGTTGCAAACTTGCAATTTTAAATGCATCTCATATTCTCATGTATGTGGCCATCAGGCAGCAGTGTTTACTAATGCATTAACAACTAACAAGAGAAGCAGAAATAGCAGGGGAAAGGGATTATGACAGCAGCAGCAAGCAGAAAAAAAAAAAAAAAAGGAGAACTAATAGCAGCAGTGCAAGAAGAAGAAGAAGAAGCAGAGGAAGAAGAGAGGGGGAAAAAAAAAAAGACGCGAGGAGAAGCAGAGAAAAATAAAACGCAGACGCAGACAAGAAGAAGCAGAGGAAGAAGAAAAAAAAACCAGACAGATGAAGAAGAAGCAGAGGAAAAAGTGAGAGAGAAAAAAAAAAGAGGCAGACAAAGAAGCAGAGGAAGAAGAGGAAAAAAAAACCAGTCGCAGACGAAGAAGCTGAAGACGAAGTAGGAAGGAGGGAAAAAAAAAAAAACAAATCGATTGCTAACATACCTGAAGTCGAAACAGAGGAGGGATTTCAGCCAAGTCCAACTTCAATATCAATCGGTTGAGTCAATGAATCCAGCACAGGTTCTTCTCTAGGTTTAGAGGCGTAGAGAACTTAATCAAGAGAGAGAAACCTATACTTCATCGAGAGAGAAACAGAGGAGGGTTTTAGCCCTTTCACGCTATATTCCCCTCTTATCTTTTTTTCCCTTTTTTTTTTTTTGGTTCACTTAAGGGGTAAAATGATTCCATGCATCTCACCCCATTGTAAAACCTGTACTTCATCAAATGAAAAATTTACAATTAGAATATAAAAACATATACTGAAGTGGAGGAGAAAAAAAAAAAAAAAAAGCACACAGTGTACGCCGTTCATAAAAAGTCATCCAAGGCGCCAAAGGCGACACCTTTCCAACGCCTTACCACCAAAAGCAACTGCCTTTCCGACGTACACAATGGCGTCCCTCGCCCTGCCCCTAAAAAAAGGCCTTGATCTGAGCATCAAGGGAGTAATTAGGGAGGAACCAGGAAAACAAGACAGCTCATTAGTAATTGTCCAATGAATGGAGTGAACAGACTTGTGTTGTAATGACTAATGATAGAGAATTGCAGTGCCTATAGCTTTGATTTGATAATTAGATGTTTTTATATCATAGCACTTGTAGCTAAACAGTTTAGATTTTACTGTTGTCCTGCTTCTGTTGATTTCATTTGCTGACTGATCTTTTGATGTGGACATTTTCTGCATGTTCCAGTGAAGAATAATTGGTATATAGCTACATGACAAGTAGCAAAGCTTATGCATTTTCTATTTTGACTGATTTTGTCATTCCTGATGTCTTTTTTTCTTTATATATATATATATATATATATGTGTGTGTGTGTGTGTGTGGACCTGATAAATCTTTGTTGAGCCTATACTTTTTTAATATTTTGGGGATTTTTGTAGGTGTAAAGTTATTGGATATTATCTGGTGCCGATTGGATTTTCCCATTTTGAGGTATTTTATGTTGATTGTCTTGCAATGCAGTGCAACGAGCCAAGGACTGATGATGCTGCAGCAGCGGATGTAGCGTCATCTAATCCCACCCAACTGGGAAGAAAAGGATCGGAAGCAGGTAGTACATTGTCCTACCATGAAAGCAATATGTCTTCACTGTAATCTGAACTTCTAAATGTTTTCTTGATAAGATAAATGTCTTGAAAATGCATCAGAATAGTGTAGTGTGATGATAACCCAAATACGAGAAGGGAATTGTGAAAAATCAAAAGATATGCAATGGATATCTAAAGAATGGGATGGTCCAGAGGTTCCAATGGAGGAACATAGAGTGCTGTTTAAATGTTTGACAAAAAGTAATTAACTTGATACTTCACCAGGTCCAACTCATGTTCTGGTTGTTCGTGGGCTGGATGAAAATGCTGATGAAGAAATGCTTCGGTATGAGTTCTCCAAACATGCTCCAATCAAGGTATTAAATGTGTGTTTGTTGTTTGACTGATGTATCTTGCTTATTATGAGATCTCACAGTTCTTACCAATTTGTATCAACAGGATCTTCGTCTTGTCAGGGACAAATTTACTCATGTTTCTAGGGGATTTGCATTTGTCCATTTCCACTCGGTAGGCCTCTTAACTGTTTGCTCTTTGACCTAAATGACGTAGCTTACCCCATGTAGTTGAGTGCACTTGAGCGCCCTTATTTAGTTTCTTGTCTGTTAGATGGAGGGTTTGAACAAGGCTTCGTTGATTGCCTTTCATTTCCATCTGTTGCATGTCCTTATTTTAGTTTCTTGTCTGTTAGGTGGAGGATGCTACCAAAGCTTTGGAAGCAACAAATGGAACAACACTTGAAAAGAATGGTCAAATCTTACGGGTGGCATATGCAAAAAGCATACATGGTCCAGGGTTGGGTGCATCTGGGGCTTCACAGTCAAGCAGTCTTGCTGCTGCTGCAATTGAGGCAGCAACGTTTGCTCAACAGGTTCTCTCCCACTCCCCCATTTAAGTTTCATTCATGCCTAGAGCATCCAAGGTTCTTTCAGTACTTTATAGGTTCACATTTTAAGTGGTTTATTTGCTCATTCCTCATTGGTGACCCAAGTATCTTTGTATATTCCTGTATCATATGTAGTTAGTTTGTGCCTAGGATTATTTTGAAGTTTTATTTGTCCTTCACCGTAAACTCCAAGGAAACTGAGGCAATAAAGTTGCCGTGAATTTGTAATTGTGCTCGACTTTATTTCGGCTACATGGAGAAAAATAATTTCCCCATGGTTAGTTGATCAACCAGTGTGTGTGGAGACAGTTTTGCCTTACGACTTTGTCTTTATCAATGCCTTATTTTCATCCTAGTGCTGTCTTTTCAAATAGGTATAAGACATTTATCCTAGACTTTGCATTCTTATTTTTTTACATTGATTGAATCATGTTCTCTTTATAGCATCCCTTTTGGAGTCATTCAGAATAGTTACATCTACTTTTTGGAACATGCTTAGCACGAATACCAAGATCAAAACATAATCTTGTTTTCTTTTGTTCCCCCTTCCAGTATGATGCTGTTGGATGGGCACCTAAAGAATATAATCCAGATGATAAACAATCCACCAGTGGGCAGGAGCAAGGAAGCAGTGATGGAGGTCAAAAGGATGGCTCAGCTCCCCAATCTGGATTTGTATGGGATGAAGCATCTGGTTATTATTATGATGCCACTTCCGGGTTCTACTATGATGGGAATACAGGTTAGTGTCTTGTATAATTGCGTTTATGGAGTAGTTTTCAGCTCAGAGCCTCAAACCATCATGCTTATAGATATAATAGTTGTTGCTATAGTTGCTATCTTCTCAAGTGGCTGGAGGTTCACTTGCTCCATGGGTATCATATTACTAGAAATTACTAAATAGACAATATGTTGATTTGGCAAGAATAATTGAAGTTATTGGTACCAAGACTGCTTTTTTAATCCATGAATTTATTCTTCGAAACAGTTCAAGCTTAAAAATAGTTTTGGTTGTTGATTGAAGAATACATTGACTACGCTGATGTGTCCATCGCATAGAGAAGAGTTAACCTCAGGAAAAGATAGTAAATGGGATGTGGTCTGCATTCTGTTTTTTATCAGATAGAATCACTTGAGAGTGCGGACCTCGACCCCAACAGTAAGGTTGCTCCATTGTGACCTAGTGGTCGCTGGTTCGAGTCAGGAAAAAGCCTCTCCGCAATGCAGGGGTAAGGCTGCCTACATTATGATCCTCACCAAACCCTGCAGTGTTGGGAGCATTGTGCACTGGGTATGCCCTTTTTATCCGATAGTCTCACTTGGCTGTATCTCTCTTCAATTTTAGCTGGCAATGAGTGTAGAAATTTCCAAGCTGGTTTTTGGGAGGGGGTTGTGTTGTTGCTAGCGCTAGCCTCTTTAGTGTATGGGGGGTTTTAGGTGCGTTGTATTGGCTTTGTTGAAGGTCGTGAGGATCTGTTTTAAGGATGGATCATGTCTTTGTTGTGTTGTTTTTAATGCTAAAAATTTCTCAAGAATTTATGGCAAAGAGTTAATATTGCTATGTTTTCCTCCTTTCTCTGGATTTGGTTGGTTAACAGAAGTAAAAAGTATAAGAAAGAGAAAGAAGACGAGGTATTGCTTGCCAAGAGTGGAAGTACCTAACCATCAAATCACCAACCATATAGGTGAACTAAAACCGTTAAGTCTTGAAGTAGATGTATCTTTTGTTGGCCATGGCCAGATCTATAGGCCCTATTTTACACTAATTCTAGAACACCTACCTAGAGGATTGCACTTGCTAAATATCCTAATTAAAAATAAAAGATAAAATCAAGTTCTAGTGACACTTAATTGATGTCCTATTGTAGTTCGACTTGGAACTAAAACACTTTCAATTGCCTGACACATAAATGATCAACTAGGACTACTTTAGAACATAAAACAATAATTTAAGAAACATGTATGTAGGACAATGGTCCATGTAGGACCCACTAATGCTGAGGCTGGAAGAAATTTCCATGGATTTGTCCAAATACTCTCACAATGGCCCCTTATGTGGATCCCAAGGTTTGAAATTTTGTTTCGTTTCGGTGGATTCAGAAACACCGAAATACTGAAATTTCGGAGAGATTTCACCGAGATGGTGTATTTTTCTTTTATTTTTTTTCATTGACTGTTTCGGTGGTCAAACGGTCATATTTTGACTTGAGACTTGGTGGGTAGCTTATTTTAAGGTTAATAAACATGCTTAGAACATAAAAATGCAAAAATATTAAAACATGACATTGTTTTAGAGTTGCACCTTTGTTAGGCAGCAACCATCGAACTGTTCTGGAAATTTTACCAACATATTTATGTACTATTTAAAAAAAAATGGTTTTGGAGAAAGAACTTTATCTTTCCTAAGCTTTGAATGTGTAAATCTTCTTGTAGGAGTCCAATGGAAGTCAAAATGTGTGATGATGTGGCTAATTAGAGGCTTGTTGATTTTTCCTTCAAAATATGCAAATGGAACCGAAACCAGCGAGACAGGCAAAATTTTGGCGAGATACCGAAAGATACCGAAATTTTGACTCTGTCTCAACGAAATGTTGTATTTATATTGCATGGAATGCATCATTTCAGCAAGATACCAAAATGATACTGAAATTTCAGCCTAAATACCGAAATTTCGACCAAAATATGGTACACATATTGATTCATGCCTTATTTTGTTTCGAAAAAAAGAAAAAAAAAAAAAGCCGAAATACCGAATTTCAGTGAGATTTCGAACTATGGTGAAGCCAAAGTTGAAGTCCTTGAGCTGGGTTTGCAGAATTTGGGCTACGAGCTCATGCTTTTTTTTTTTCTGGCCAATGAAAAGGATGGCTACATCAGAGGCTTCGTCAATATTCTCTAGTTTTCAAGGCATCACCTAGGTGATAAGGTGCTTCTTGAGTCTTGAGGTCCAAGGCAACTATTATGCACCCAAGGCACCCAGATCCAGAACCTAATGATCTTGCCCTACATATGTTGCAAATTTCAATGGTTTCTCTTTTGTACCCTTATATGTTATTATTGTCTCACGTCTACCCCCTTATGTTCTATATTTTAACCACTGTAAGCCAACATTTACATTTTTAAGATGACATACCTTGAAAATATGGCCTATATATATATATGTTGAGATTGAGTCATGAGGTCGGGGTTTGTCCCAGCTGTGATTTAGTTAGTCACTTTCCCTTTTAGGTTATCTTGTTTCGTAGTTAGGCTGGATTTTTGTTTCCTAATTAAAGTAGGTTTCCTTTTATTCTCTTGTTGTACAAGGTACTAGGTACCTCAATCCATTTATATATATATATATATATTGATGGTAGGGGGGACTGGGTAACACAATCGGCTGCCCTCTTCTTGGTAGTCTTACCCTCTTCTCCTCTTCTCTCTCTCTCTCTCTCTCTCATGCTTTAAAGTGGCGGATATGTATCGGCCCTTACCCGTACAATACTACTGATATGATACATGGAATTTTTAAAATCCTTTTGTATCGATATGTATCCTACGATACATACCGATACTCTATGAAAAATTAAAAATTGAGGTGAAATGTATGTTTTGATATGTATTGACCGATACGGTACGATACGTACCGATATAGTTCGCTACGGCCATATAGTGGCCAAGATGGGTCATTTTTCAAAAAAAACACGATTTTTAGAGGGGTTTTTGTTTCATAGTTGCTGCCAGTCATTTTTCTCTCTTACTAAAGTGGAAATGTTGGGAACAAAGATTTTACATTTATTGGACAACTATAAACCTTGGATTCTTAGTGCGACACTCTCAATTTAGCGTTTATGCATAACACATGTTACCTATAGCTTTTTTTAACAATTTTTTTATTCCAAAGTGTATAAAAAAGTATTTTTTATCCATTTATGTGCGTATTTTTAGCGTATCTCCGATACATATCATATCTTAATTTTGGCTGACCGATACGGCTACCGATACCGATACTTTAATCCTTGCTTCTATTATAGTTACTGGTTACAAATCCTGGTTTGTTATATATATATATATATATATTCTCCGTAAGAAGCGCTATTGGATTGGCTGCTTACACACCTACTCCTAGTCTAGTCTTGACCTGGGCTTTTGGGGATTCCCTGAAACCAGGAAAACCACCGAAAACCTGACTTATTTGAATAACCCTTGGACCTACCAATTGTAGAAGTAGGATCTTTCGCAAGCAATAAGCACTTAGATAATACAATTCGTTCCTATATATGAGCATTCTTGAGTGTGGGTTGAGGTCAGTGGTTGGGGCTCGACTGGATGGCATGGGTAGCTAACTTGCCTTCCTACATACAATACGGCGCTCTCCTATCACCCCTGGTGGCACATATATATATATATATATATATTTATATATGTGTGTGTGTGTGTGTGTTGCACTCACCTTGGGCTTTCCGGAAGTAGCTTTCCACGAGTACCTGTTCTATACGAGATGGGTTCTCGAAGAGTGAGATAAAAAATTCAGGGTTAACCATGGATCTAGCAGGTCCCTTGAACTTAAGAACATTGTTCTTATCAGTTGTGATGTAGAAATATGCTTTAGCAGCTAAAAAGTATCCTTTGGCAATTCTGTCCTCTAGCTTAAACATACCTAAGACAGAAGAAGAGGTCAATTCATTAGGTAGTGGCTGACTAAGCACAACAGAGTCAGTGTCCGTGTAGTAGCAGTCCTCTCTTGAGATATAAGGGTACATATAGATCCTAGCAGAGGCAGTGATCGCAGCTGCTAGTTGGACAGCTGAGTTTTTCAGTGGATTCCAATAAGAAGAGCCCTGCTTCGTATTGCTATGGTAGGCAGCGATGTAGTTGTTCTCGCTAAGCATATCATAAAAGATAATCTCACTATACCTCAGCAAATGTTTGTATCGATCTTCATCGATGACCTCGGTTATCGTGCATTTATGGTTAATGCCAAATCTACCGTATAGCGAATTCATAAGGTGTCAAGGTGGCTGGCCACCATCATGGCTTCCTTTGGTGCCATGGCAACTGTGTTAATTCTTAATTTTGACATTGTGACAACAGTTTTTCAATGACTGGAGATATATATATATATATATATATTAAATGCTTGTGTGTTCTTGCTTGACTTCGATTTCTTAGTTTTCAGATTATGGGGTGCTGGATTCCTCCTGCCCCAACTTACTTTCATGCTATGTTATGCTTTAATAATCAATCTAATTGTAAGGGCCATATCTTGATCTTATGAGTTGAATGGTATGATTTACTCATTAACAGGATGATATATGACTGAAATAGCCACATCTTATTTTTACTTGAATATGGTGCAGGTCTTTATTATGATAGTAGCAATGGAACCTGGTATTCTTATGATCAGCAAACTCAGCAGTATGTCCCTTGTGGTGATCAGAATGACAAGACGTCTGGAAAAGCAGCAAATGAGCCAAAGGCATCTGATAGTGCTAGTAACAGAAAAGTAGTGATATCTGCACCTGCTGCTACAATAACATTAAATGAGAAGAGTGCGTCATTACCAGATGCTGTTCAGGCTGCTGCATCTGCAGCTCTTGCTGCAGAAAAGAAAGAGAAGGAGAAAATGAAAGAGATAAGGGTGGCCTCAAAGAGCAACATTCTTGCGAACAAGAAGAAAATGAGTAATGTTTTAAGCATGTGGAAGCAAAGGAATAATGCAGGTCAGGCAGCTCGGATCGTTCTCGATGACACTCAGCCTTCAGGTTCAATGGATGACAGGCCTAAAAACAAGTTCAGAAGTGATTCTATGTCAGCAAAGGAAAATACTTCTGCCAGTTTGGGATTTCCCTCAGCAGTTGTCGGTCGTGGTGCTAGTAACACGTTAACTACCCCAATTACTGCACAGACTGCTTCTGCAGTTTCTGAGATCGGACCACAACCTGTCAGAAACAGTTCAGGAGGCACATTAATGGGGGTGATTAGAGGTTCTGGAAGAGGGGTCATGAAGTCAGATGCTACTTTGTCTGGCAGACCTTTCTCCTCTTCACCTGCTATTACAAACATTGCAGCGACATCAGCAGTTAATCCAGAGACACCAGCCATACAAACTCCCTTCAGAACAGATGTATCTGCACTGGGTTCCTACACACCGCCTGCTACTGGAAGTGGCAAGCGAAGATTCTCTGAGAAGCCAGCTTCTTCTCATAGGGAACAGCCTCAGACAACATATAGGGACCGTGCAGCTGAGAGGAGGAGCCTCTATGGATCATCATCTATTGGGGATGGGTTTGCTGATTCAAGTAAGCATGCTTAACAATTTCTTTTGTGGATTCAGATGTTGCACTTGCTCTAGACTGGAGTACTAAATCCTGTGAAGGGTCCTTTGTTGCTGCTGAATAAATCCAACGCCATATTTTGAATCCTAAAGCTTGAGGCAGCATATAAACTGTGTCAATTTAAATAGTCAAACCTAGGATGTGAATAGTTTGTTGGAGGAAGGAAATCTGTCCACTGAGTTCAGTGGTTCATTGCCTGGTTTTTCTCACTGAAGACTCGTATTTTTATTGTAAGAAATGCTGTTTTTACAATGCTTTGTCGAGATCGAGATTTGGCATTCGGAAAAGGTTCTTTATTGGAGACTGGGGAATGCATTTTTCCCCCAGGGTTGGTGGACGTGGGGCTAGAGATGTTATCAGTGGCATCCTGAGTTGCGAGGTGATTTCAGATGAAAGAGCAATTGATGAGAATAATGTGGGTAACTGGATTGCTATTGTCCTCTATTCATCTTTTTGTTTGCATGGCGAATTTTCTTGTCAACAGATCTTCTGAACACCTGCTGTGTACCTTGAGAAGCAGGCAGAAAGTGACATATGTTCAAGCTTGTTCTTTGTCCATTAACAACCAGAATCCCTCAAATTCATGGATTTGAACAGCATGATGTGCTTATCGTGTGTATGTGCTCACATGGAAGCACAATTACAAATCCTTCTCTAGACTGGTGGTTTAGTTGGGGTATTATTGTTTCTTGGGTTGGTTGGACGCAAGGAATGGGCAAGGATCGGTGCAGCGTAACAGAGCCGGTACAAGCACCAGTCATGGAAGATAGAGCAGGCCTTGGGAGTAAACAGAGGAAGACTTTGGAGGTCCAGGCAGGTGATAGTTACAGAACGCTCATACAGAAGAGATCTCTTGCCAGGTTCCATGAGATATCTCAGCAATTCCGATTAGTTCAGTGCATCCATGTGGAGCCGATGTCCTTTTGTTTCCTTCCTTTATTCTATGGACATGCTAGCTTTATAGCACTGTAAATACTAGTTCTTTAAATCCTCGCAATTTTTGTTGATTTGAGAGGAAGGAGCTGTTTCCTTCAGTGAGCAAGATTTTGAATGCTTTAGCTTAATGAATGCTAACCCTATATTCCATTTTCCTACCCAAAAAAATACACCCTATTCCATTACACGTAGGGGGAAAGTCCACTTTTTAATACGTACCTCATGTTTTTCAGATGGGTACACTATAAAATGGGGGAGGGGAAGGTAACGGTTAGGAAACTCTTAACTCAAGACCTCCTGCTGAGTGTGGGCTTTGCACACTATACTTGAGGTATTTTATTCTTTGAATTTTTTAATTTTATCCATATCACTACCACTACCACCTCATCCACCTCCATGGAATAGACGTGATCTTTTGGAATCAAACTGACAAAACTGAACGATATTATCTTATTATTTTGGCACCGTTTGACAATGTTTTTGCTATTTATATGCCAGAAATAGTAGAAACGATTTTTCCCCTTTTTGGGAACATAAATAGATTTTTTGAGTGTTTGATAAACCTGTTTCTTGGATCGATTTGTGCACAGATTGTTGTTTGTTAACATGCTCTTCCCTTTTGAGCTTAAAAATTTCAATTACTTTTGAACTTGAGAAGAGTCACGCCTCGCTTTTTGGGCTCTTTTATCAGACACAAATTCACAATTTGTTGCCTTCAGTTGTTTTTAGAAGAACTCGTTTCGTCGTAGCAGTTTTTTGTAACATAAATTTTCATAATTACCTATTCATGTTTCTAAAAACGGGTGGAACGAAACAAGATTATCAAACGGTTTTTACACCGTTTCTCCATTCCTAGGAACAAGAAAACGCAGAAACGTGTTTTTACGAACGTTGTCAAACGGTGCCTTCATCCTCAACTTGATCTAGTACCAACCCAAAACTAATTAATCACCCAAAACCAGACCAAACAAATTGATTGACACCCTTAGATAGAGTATTCTCACTCTTACTCTTTGGCCTATATAGTGGGTTTGGCAACAATTCTGTCAAAGGGAGTAGCGGTATCCTCCCCAATTAATTGGGCGTCCAATTAGTAATCCAGTACCAACCCAGAACTGATTGAACAGCCCCACCCAAAAAATAAATTAAGACTGGATTGCATGTAATCAACCCAACATTAGTCCAGTTTTCTTGAGTTCAAAATCTTAAAGCACCATTTACCAGGGGGTCTTTATTTTATTTTATTTTTTTCTTTTTTTTTTTGTGGAGAAACGAGGGAATGTTCTCAAGAACCAATTCCAGAAGAAAGATAAGGAATCGAACTCTACTAGAACAAAATCCACATTCTCCAGATGAAAATAATGGGTGCAAACTATAGTGCACAAGAAGAACGCCATAGATAGGCAGGTGATGTATCATCTCATCACTTTGCAGTGGTCCCATGGGTGCCAATTTGGTATTGATAATGAAATCGTACCCAATTATCCTATTAAACCTGTACCAAAGGAGCAGTATTGATATGATAAAACAGTATCTTTCTTGATTTGGTTTGTTAAGACAAAAAAATTTCGGTCTGTATTGAACCGCACCAAAATACTAAAACCATATCAGTTGACACCTTTACAAAATTACCGATTACATATATGATATTTCTCATAAAAGACCAAAATATTGAATAAAAATCATATCAAAATTGTATACAAACCAAATAAAATACCATATTTATATAGAATAAAAATTGTATCGGTATGATATTGGTATTCAAATATAAAAAAAAAATTCAATACAATATGATTCAATATCTACTCTTGGCTTGCTATTTCATACCGAATTATCAAAACCGTTCCGATTAACACCCTTAGATAGTGCACCTGAAGGTTCCTATTTTTCTTGGACACGTCCATTGAAGATATTAAGATATTCTTGCTTGTCCTCACTATATATCCCTATTCCCTGGATATCCTTATCACCAACTTCATTAACTAGGTCCTCAATTGGTTGAAAAATAGGTGTGTTTTTTTTTTTTTTCATGGGAAGAGAATTGGAAATTTGTTATTCTATTGGGAAATTTTTGGTGAATGGTGCTTTAAGATTTTGAACAACTTTCTCCTGACCTTGTATGGTGAGAGAATGCGGAGGAAAGAAAAATTGAAAACTTGTCTAGTGTTAAGTTGAGTTTTCTTGAGTTGCTTGTGACTCAGGCTGCTTTTGGTAACGTTTCTATTCCAGAAACGACGTTTTCTATCAAAAACGAAAATTTCAGTTTCTTTATCAAAACACCATTTTTAAACGAAAAAATGGTGTTTAGTGAATATGTTTCTGGAATGGTTTCAAAACGCAGATCTTCTCTCCTCTCTATGTGCGAAATTATGAAAAATGAAGAACTAGGGCAAAAGACAAGTTTATCGGGAATGATTTCCCTAAAATCCCCCAAATAATTCTTTTTTTTTTTTTATTTGGAACGAAAGTAGGAAGACGGAACAGCTATTTTTCGTTCAGTCGATTCCAGTTTCTATTGTTCTTTTTTTGCTTTTTGTTCTAAATTTTTGTTCCAAAAAAACGAAAACTTGTCTATGATGTACCAAACGCTTTATTCCGTTTTTTCATTCCAATAAAACGAAAAAACTTCAGAAACATTCCAATAAATTTTACCAAACACAGCCTTAGTATTTTTATTTCAATCGATCAAAATTTGCAAGTGTGATCATTTCCTTTTCAATCATTTCTTGTCCTTGGACAATAGTTATGGTCTATAACTAATTTTTTGTATTGCATTTGAAGATTTGGAATCCAAACTGGCCAAACAGGTTTGACTCATCCAAAATAATCTGGTTCACCTAGTTTTATTGAGGTCGAGTTAGGGTTTTAAAACTCAGAATTGATAATGGAATTGACTGGAATCATTTAGAATCGGTGGAAAACTGATAAATTGGTGAGAATTGGCCGAATAAGTCAGTGTTAATTTTGATATGAATCCACTCATTCGATCGATCTATTTTCAATTTTTGAAACTATGTATTAAATATTGCATCTTAAAACCAATTGATTCAAAATGAGGTGACCTCTTGTGATTTTTGTGGCTTTTATACTTGATAGTTGAGTCACCCATAGTCTATATGAGATTATCGCAATACCATAGGTCAAGTACACTAATGCTATGAAATAATATTCTACCAAAAATGCTATAAAATTACAAATGGAATGTGACTCCACGCTTAGACATAGGAAAACATGAAAAAACCACGGACACCCCACCTTGATGCCTCATCGTGAATTCTCATTTTCCTACATGTTAGTATAGTAACTGCGCAAGTGGACAGAGTTACTTGACACATTAATAAAATACAAATATTAGACAAGATGGATCCAAATTCCAAGCTAGGATTTCAAATTGAAACCCAAAACCCCAAAAAAATATTCGAAGAAAAGTACGATTCCAACGCGTAAGGAGTAAGGACGTCACTTTTAACCGTTAAATTCCTTACTGAAAAGGACTATATTGTATAATGACTGTTCAGGACACGTTGATGGTCGAACCTTTCGCACCTTGGAGTCGGGCGAACAACGCGATTTTTTTTTTCGTAGAACGCGAGGCATTAGTAGAAAGCCATGTAAATCCCACCATTCTTTCTTCGTAATTTAACGCCTTATTTATATCCTTCTATCGGTTTCAATGCCTGGCTTATGTTTCATGCGCTTGGTTTTAAGTACCAGTATCATATTAATTTGGATTACCTCTATCATTCTAGGGATAAAATAATAAAAAATATAAAAAAAATTTCAAAAATTAAGGGGCAAAAGTGGTTGATACCTATCAATCCTCTTCAATATCAGAGACCAATAATGATATTGATATCAAGAACTAAATCCTTGCTCATGGGTTACATTTAAAAAAAAAAAAAAAAAAAATCAATTGATATCATAGGCTGCCTCGAGCATCAAATGCCTAGACGCGAAAAAAAATGAAAGAAATAGTATGAAAACATTATGAAGAGGGGTGTGGGGTTAAAACAGTTTACGTACTAGTATCTTCTACGTCAAGTCAATAGAGAGGGAATCTCATAATGCACCACTAAGTTTTCTAACTAGGGTTGCAAACACTAATAACCAACCATTTGGGTTGAGTTTGATTATGGATTGATAATCGACAAGTCAAATAGAAAAATATTTATACTTAGTCTATGAGACTCAATTACGTAGATGATCAGTAAAAGTATAACTTTTTTTTTTTCTTCTCCTTAAGTTCAAGGACCTATTGGCCATTACGTAGTAGATCAACATGGAGGTCAAGAACAAACCCATAGAGGAGTCAATAGAGACCCAAGACCATATTTCTTGGAAAGTAAGAAAATTGATACAAACCAAGCACCAATGTACATGAGAGGAGTTGGTCAAGTGGTCAATCCTCAAGCAAATACTCCGCTAAACAATGCAAATCGCCAAACCAAGATGCAAGTATCCAACCAGATCAACATTGCACACCATTTTCCAAAAAATAAATAATAAAAAAACTAAAATAAAAAGGTAAGGTACTACTCAATATGACATCCAATCCCTATTCCCTACAAGTCGATTGAACTCATTGGAATATCCTAAAAAAAAAAAAAAAAAAACTCATTGGAATATAATCCCTTTGCTTTCATTCAAAACATTACCTGTCACAGATTACCCACCCACCCCCCCCCCTCAAAAAAAAAAAAATTGTAACATATAGGAGGCATATCCTTATGTTTCAAGATACTAGAACGTGGGAAGGATTGATGGAACACTAAGCATCCATTCTAGAAATAATAATTTTGCCAACTAATGAACCAAACTTGTCCCAATGTCCTTATTGCGAATCATGAGTGAAAATAGGACATATGAAAGAATATAATAAAACCAACCAAAATTATAGCTAGACAACCACTTGTAGGCCAAGTTAATTCAAAAGTCCTCAATAAGAAAGTTGACTCTTAACCTAAACCAAGTGACCTATCAAATTACCATGTTCCTATAACCTAACTATAAGTTTTTTTATTCAATATATATGTTATCTTTTTGTCTTTTTAAATGATTACACCATAAAAGGGGAAAAAGGAAAGGTAACAATTAGGGGATTTAAACTTGAAACCTCTTAGTAAATGTAGTTTTTATGCATCACAACCTCACCAACTATGCTAGGCAGTTTAATATCCTATCATTTTCCCTTCCTCCCCCCCCCTACTGTTTCAGAAAAAAAAAAAAAAAAAGCCTATCTAACCATACATATAGGGCTCTTTAATTTTATGAAGTAACTAGGATGGGTACCTACTGTTTGAGGCACAAAACCCTTCCCATATAAGAATCATTCTATACCTTATTCATTAAAAGAGTGGTGGCTTTGGGTAGGTAACCCCTTGTAATCCTATAATAAAAAGGCTTAATTTAACCAAAATAGAATAAAGGGAGAGATACCGCTATCTAGTTGTGTGGCCTTTGCGCCAATGTAGAGCTAATGGGAGCATGCTCTCAAGCATCCAACAGGGGGTGGGAGGTCATTTCAACGCCTAGTGTATGGATATAGGAAATATTTAGAATGAATTGGGGGCACAAATAGACCATGCTACTCCCCCCTCCCTCTCCGATTGTGCGTTGCAGATGCTTCAATGCATTTAGCATTTTCTGCACCAGACCGACAGGGTTCTTGCACCAGATAAATAAAAATCGGCTAATAATATTGCTGGGAAGGGCAAAGTTCGTTGGCCCACTCGGCAAGAGAGGGTTATTTTGACAACAAATATCTTTAAAAAAAAAAAAAATCTGCCACATCTTTGGTGTATCAAAATAGGGGACATATTGTACACATCATCATTTATTAATATCGAAACATTTTATTAAATATAATAGTTTCACATTCGTTTCAAACCTCTTAAAAATTAAATCAACTGAATTTATTTATTTTTTATTTCAAAGGCAATTTTAGTTTGACTATTGAAAATATAAAAGAATAAAGGGAAAAAGTCTAACATGGTGGGCTAGACCAATGGTTTTAAGAACCAATCCAAATCAAGTGATTATGATCCAATCATATCCATTGATCCTTGACAAATCAACTCTGTTTCGGTTGATTCCAATCAATTAAAACTTAGGCACGAGACTCAAAGAGCTTTACTAAGTGGTTGATATGAGGGAAAGTATTTCAATCAATTAATCAACCCTAAGATCATGTTTGGTTGTCGAGAAATTAAAAAAGAAAAAAAAAGACATATAAATCAATCATAGTTAAAAAATTTAAACAGACGCGAATTTTTGTTTTGTTTTGTTTTGTTTTT
>NC_056562.1:21012320-21028047 GCF_013358625.1 Macadamia integrifolia
TTTTTTGTGAAGAAAAAGAGGACGCGTAATTGAAAAAAAGCAGATCCTGAAAGTTGGTTCAAACAATTGAACCGGAATTGATTGTGTGGTTTAACTATTACATAATATACATTTTTAATAAAGGAATTCATAGCGATTGGCAGGTAGACCAGCCTGACCAGGTGAGACAGTTGCAGGCTTTTAGCACCTCTATATAAACCCCACGACTACCGGTGTAAAGGAATTTTTTCTCTGTGCGTCTCTTCCTCCTGAGAACTCATATTCCTCGTTTTTTATTCTCTCCTTTCTCCGCCTCGTCTTTCTCTGCAACCAACAAATCGAAGCTTCTACCTCTTGTTTCTTTGTTCTTAAAGACATCTCCACCAAACTTTGGATCAGGTAGTACTCTGGAACTTATTGAATTGGAGTTCCGTTTCTTCTGATCTGACATTGTTTTTATTGTTTCGGAGCTCTAGTTGTTAAAACGTCATTTGCTACAGTTGCTTTGTAGGTTTTCACATTCAAACTTCAATCTTACTTTTTGATTTATTGACCTAAGTGGTATATGGATCTCTATAATGGAGTCTGTTGGAGAATTAGTTTTCTCTAAATTTATCTTTGTGGTTGTTCTGTCAGATCTAGTTTGATTTGACTATTTGAGTGAACAATGCTTTAAAAGCCAGCGATTTAGTTTTTTAATTTTGTCTTCTGTGCTGAGATCTAGCATGATATATTGAACTCTGCTTAATTTGAAGTTTCAGCATAGCATCTCGATGGATGAACATCGAAATTCATTCGTTTGTGGCCTTTGATTTGAAATATTAAATTTTCATCTGAAAAAAATAAATAAATAAATAACTTGGATTGGATTTCTATTTGTCAAAGAAGTTTTCTGGATCTATTATTCTGAGATATTCAGTTCAACTATTAATATTTCAGGAACTGATGAAGAAATTTCTTCGATTATTAGGTAAATTCATGGGAACCGTGATTGATGCTGTCAAACAGGTAATTGTTGCTATTTAAAATTTCTTGTCTTGTTAATCACTATGGCTTTCCTATCATGCTTTCGAGAGACTGAGAACTACTGTGTCATAAGGTACCTAGACATGCCGATGTACCTATTCCAAGGCACAGTTAAAGGACCAGCATGATATTGAGTACTGAATTAACGGCTATAATGCTTGGCCTCTAACGATCAAATGCTGGATCAGAAAAAATCCTAACTTGCTTCTTTGTGGGATATTAAGGCTTGATTTAGTTGTATGATAAGTGCTCCTTTGGATGCAGGAAGCAAATGGATGCTTGCCAAATGGAAAGAAGGTCCAAGTTGTCTTCGTTTTGGGTTAGTAATCAGTGGCATTAATATGCAGTTATGCCTCATTTTGCAATTATCATATGTAATGCCAACTATGCCCATTGAACCAAACCATTAAAACTGAATTTACCTTATTATTTTCTCAACTTTAAAATATCAATTTGATAACAGTTTCTAACTGGGAAAGGATGCACCCGACAACCTTCAAGTTTCTGATAATTTAAACATGCTTTCTGTGTAACTTTAGATGATGACTTGGGACCTATCTGTTGAGAGCACCGTTTGAAAGCTGTAGTGGGGAAAAAAAAAATAAGAAGAAGAAGGAAGCTAAAATGAGCTGTAAAATCAAACAAAATTCCCTATATTGGAATAAGGGGAGGAAAAAGTATATATCAAAAAGGGGGACGAGGCTTCAAAACTTCAACAAGAGTCCATGTTGCTACTTCATTTCAGTAGCAAATATATCACACCAACATCTTCTGCTCTTGAAATACACTTTAAGTGCATTCACCCCTTGACTTTTACTTTTTAACGTACTCTTTTCCTAGTAGTAGATTTTCAAAACAGTTGTTCTTCCATCAGAAGTTCCATGAATAATGACACTTAACAACACAAACACATAAAGTGTGTGCATCATGCAAACATGAACATATTTATGTAGTCTTTTTCCTTCCCTTCTCTTTTTCTTTCTCTATCAATGACCAAGCTTATTTGATTTTTCATATTGTCGTCCGATTGGAGTTTCCCTTTTCCTGCTTACAGTGACCAATTTTCATGTGGATTCTGACAAATTTATGTTCTGATAAGTTTGATTGTGATTAAATAATGGACAGGTGGTCCAGGTAGTGGTAAGGGCACCCAATGTGCAAATATTGTCGAACACTTTGGATTCACCCATCTCAGTGCTGGTGATCTTCTTCGAGCAGAAATTAAATCTGGTTCTCAAAATGGGTAAGATGCATAAATTTCTGTGGTATAGAAAGTAATCCATGCTGCACTAAGAATGATGAAATCAACAATTTTTTTGTTGGAGTTATAAACCATGACCACTTGAATTACATTGTGGGTTACAATGCAAAACTTAGGATGATTAGAAACTGATGGGGCACCAATGATTAGACCATTTGAAGTTTTGAACAGTCCACTAAATCAGTTGGATGTGGGATTTACTGCAAAGTCCACTGGCCCCTATTTGATGCTTGCGATGTTGAAGATCTAGGTTAAAAAATCTGGCAAGAATAAGGATCCCATCCTTTAAATATATATTGGCATTGGGGTCGATTCTTGCATTTCGATCACTGTTTGCCAATGAAAAAAAAAATCTGGAAAGCTTGCAATGTTTTCTGGAGTCCTAACCAATCAAAATATCTGATTGGTAGCCTATTTCTAGGCAACTCTTAATGAGATTCACTTAATGGTTCCATGTGCACCTTAGTGGACATTCGCAATGTGCCTCTAATATCTATATAGGCCCTCCTTTTTATCTCGTGGAGCCATACATCTTGTACATTTTAACAATTTTTTTTTTTTCCTCCATTTCTTGTTTTCTCCTAATTGAGCTTGTCTACCACCTAAAGTTTGTCAATGCTATTGATAAAATTTCCTCCATATTCTGTCTGTTTCGAAACTTGTCTTGAATCGGAGGAATGCTTGGGAGAGGATCCCAAACCAATCAAAAACATATAAGCTGCTGATAGTGGAGACTTACTATTTGGTTGGTCCATCTATGAAATCTCATTGACCAAGCATCGACCTGCTTGGATTACCCTAACAATCTGATGCAGGATTCTGCTTTTTAAGCTAAAAATTTTTTCTTGTGATGTTAAAAAAAAAAAAAAAAAAAAAATCGAAATGTGATGTATCAGATGATTTGAATTATCCACCATGTTCAACTTCTAACTGAGAACCTTCTAGGCTGGTCTGATCCTGGGGAGATGTTGCATTTGTGGACAGCTTGACCTGGGAATTTTTATTTTCAACTACTTCAAAATGGAATATTTTTCTGATGCTAATATTCTTAAGTTTCTGCTTTCAATTAAATGATACTCTCTTTCAATACATCCCTTGATCTTGAAACTATGCATCTAAAGTTGTCTTTATTGCAACAGTGAAATGATCCAGAACATGATTAAGGAGGGGAAGATTGTTCCTTCTGAGGTAACAATTAAGCTTCTCCAACAGGCAATGCAGGAGAATGCTAATGACAAATTCCTTATCGATGGCTTCCCCCGTAATGAAGAGAACCGTGCTGCATTTGAGAAAGTTGTAAGACCATCAGTACAATCACACAATTCACCTCCATTAGGCATCTTTTTGTGAAGAAACTGACTTGGCTGGAGTGTCCAATTCTCATCTCCCATCTTCTGGTGTTTTTGGCATTATCTTGCAGACAGGAATTATTCCAGAATTTGTATTGTTTTTTGATTGCTCGGAGGAGGAGATGGAGAGGCGTATTTTGAGTAGGAACCAGGTTAAGATAGCTTCCTATAAGTTCTGTGGTCACTTCATCTTTTGACCATCGCGCCCCCCCCCCCCTTTTTTCTTTGTCATCTAATATTGTCCTAATGGATTATGAAGGGAAGAGAAGATGATAACATTGAAACAATACGGAAGCGGTTTAAGGTTTTTGTAGAATCTAGTCTCCCTGTGATTGAGTATTATGAGTCAAAGGAGAAGGTTCGGAAGGTAATTTCTTGTCTATTTTACCTAAATAAATATAACAGCGTTCAAAAAACTTGTAATTTCCCATTAAACCTGTATATTTTGCTCAGATTGATGCTGGAAAACCTATTGGAGAGGTCTTTGAGGCTGTCAAAGCTGTTTTCTCTTCAATTGATGCAAAGGTAAGATCCTTGCCTCAAATGTAGAGACAATGATGCATGTTGAGGCTGAAACAACAATCTGTTTTACTGTGATTGATAAGACTGATTCACAGTGACCTATGTGTTGACATCAGGAGTCATCATTTTACAATAAATTGCTCTCATCATTTTACAATAAATTACTCGCATCACACCTTTCCTAATTACCTTAGAATCCAACATGATGTATCCTGCAATCCCTTTGTGTTGGGACCACAGAAACCAATAAAGGTCTAGAATTATGCCATGTTAGGGCACATGGTAGCCAGGAACCTGCCAAAACAGTGATAAATTTGTGATGTTAATATACTGTCACAATTTCTGTTATGCACATGGCAGCACAGTTAAATAGTTTCACTTGTACACCTTTGGACACGTGGTGTAGCTGCAGGCTGCTTAGTGATACTAATACACCTGCACTGCTACATATTGGACTGAGAGGTAACACACATTCGTCAAACATTATTAGGCCCTCATTAATTTTGCTTGTACTATTACTGTCATCCTCATTATAATTATTGGAGATTCAGAGGATGATGGCTCTTATATATTAACGGGAAAACAAGTTTTGCAGGGATTATATTTCGACATATATAGAATTTTAAAATTTAATTAGAAAATTTTTGAACTTCTGCAAAAGAAGCAATGTCCTAGCTTATTTTGAATAATGAAATTTCTTCGTTTGCTGCACTGACTTTTGCCCCGCTACAATCAACTAGAAGATTCTTCATTAATTATCCACCACCTAGTACTATGTTTTCCTCTCAAGAAAATAGAATTATGAGAAAATGGTGCAGATTATTAACCTATCAGAAAAAAGGAAAGGTGAAACTTTGCGGTTGCTTAGAAATTTTTGAGGCTTCCTGTGAAGGGATCGCATATCGAAATGTCTTGCTTTTTAACTGGAGGGGTCTCTATTTATTTTACCCATTGCATAATGAAGTGGTGAACATTTTGTAACCATTTTATTTTATTTACCTGGGTTTAACATGGTCCATTAGCTCTCTCTCTCTCTCTTGGTTTCGCGGGGGCCCGGGGGGGGAACTATTTTGCATTAAATAATATACTTGAATAAGTCCTCTATGAGAAATTAATGGACAAGAAGAGTTAGATATTACTGCATTCACATTCTCATGAATTCGGTTGATTACAACATGAATGTTAATGGCTTTTGTGGATATTTTTGCAGGTTTAAACTTGGTATACTGGATATGATTTATTTTACATGAGAAGCGTCACCAGCATATTTAGTACTGCTCATAGTTTATCTATTGAGGCCTGTGATGTCATTATTATTATTGTTGTGACTAAATTCTCTTAATACAAATACTTATAGAAATAATATTCTGTCTTTGGAGGTAGTCCAATGCATTCTTTCTTCTCAAAAAAGTTTTGTTCATGATATCTTCCATCACCATGCATGGTTCCAAAAAATTTCAACTTTTTTTTTTCCCCTTTTTTATTTGAAGTGTATCTTAAACTTCTTGTAGATCAACTTTTTATAATTCTATGATGAAAATAGATGTCTGCCTTCTACTTTGACTTGTATGCCTAACTTAGTCAAATAGGTTTACTGTGGACAATTGGGTGTCTGTTGTTATATAGTTCACCCATGGTATCCTCCCAAGTCCCATCCACTTCCAAGTTCTGACTTCGAAGATTGAAGGTTGTGTTTGCCATGCATTCTTAGGTTAATAATGCATTTCTAAAATCATAACAAACACAATTTAATTTCAAAAAGCCCAGCATATTCCAAACGCTTGAAAAGTATAGTGTAATAGTGGTATAGTTCATTCTCCTTAACCATGATTTAGAGTTAGATCTTAAAAAGTTAGGGTGTTGGGGCCCATATTGAGAAGATGAGATGTCAAATATACATTAGGAAAAGAAGAATGCTACTCGCTTGTGTGGCCACTTTGCTAGCATGCAGACCAATGGGAGGCCGCTCGGAGGCTTCTTTAGCGCATGGGATCAGCACAATCTTTTTGCACCCGCTTCTAGCTGCATGCAAGCAAGTAGCTTTATTTTTTCCATACATTAAATAGATAGTGGATCCAATGTTTAAGACCATATGTGAAACATTTAAGGTTGTGTTCGGTATGATTTCTTGGAATGCATTATTGATCAATAATGTATTTCCATGATGCATATCAAACACAACCTAAATCTAGCTTTATACAGAAAACATTAACAAATCCAAAACCTTATCCCAACTTAACGGGATCGGCTACATGGAGAGTACAAGCAAGGACGAATGCAAAAAATCAATGCAAAAAGATTAACAGGTTATGATTAATTATAATCACTAGTAATTTACCATGATTGGTGGTAGAGGTATGACTCGCGCCTCAAACTCTTTCCAAGCTTGCTATTTGACTGATGGTCCTTTATTCAAGTCTATTGTTGAAGGAGTAGAGAAAGACTAATTATATTTTTCATAAAGGTTCGACCTAGCCCCAACCTTGCTTCAGAAATGCTTGTTTCTAGCAAGGCTGAGATATTCAAGCGAGGTTGGTTGGTTCTACTCCATAAGTACGAGAGGCTTAAGGGTCCTCCCGCGAAAGCTCAATAAAGAAGTAGACCAATTAGCAGAAGAGGTCAGGACGCCTCAGGCGGACCCTGAGAAGGTTTTGGTCAAAGCTAGAAGATGGCTGGACGAATTGAAAGACAAGATGAGAGTCATCAAGTGGGCTGTTGAGGGCACAGGTATCATTATGATGCCTTTCCCTTTTTTGCTCTTGCAATCAAACTAAAGCACTATGTCAGCTGTCAACCTGACGCACCACTATAAATCAACCAGAAGCTAATAACGACAGACGATAATAAGATACCGACTGTCTATCTAACATACCATATAGATTAGTCAAGCCAACACGTCCTACATGCATTACGTCCAACATCAAGACAATCCATCACCCAACCTATTTTCATGAAAGGAGGAATGAGTTAACTAATTCTTGACAAGCCCATTAAGCACGAAGGTAACAACTCAAACACACAACTCTGGATTGAAAACTATGTAATCAACACACAACTCCACATTGAAAACTAGAAAAACACCCCACAACTCGAGCCAGAAGTATCTATGAACAACAGTTCAATGCACTGACATAAAGCCGATCACCACAAGCAAATCAATGTGCAAACCAATTGTGATAAATCTGGCTTTATGAAGACTTCATGATAAATGTTTTCCTTGAATCTCATATCAGTATTTGACAGCTCAGTCTAAACCTTTTCCGAATCAACTTCAATTCATTTGTGTTTGAACTATGAGCTCCCAAAATGCAATGGGCACCAGTTGCATTTGCATCATGCTCCAGTGTAAATTGATTGTTTTATTGCAATAAGGTCAAATAATTTGTCTGATTTGTCACTTAGTATTTGTGATGTAAAATATTTTATAGAATTCAATTCATACGACTTCGTTTGGTTGCAAGCGAATTAAAATGAAGGGGAGTAATTAAATCAATAATAAAGTGAAAAATATTTAAATCATTATCTTACATTATAGTAAAACATTGTTATTAATTATACTTTACCCCAAGGGGTTAGCGCAGTTGGCTTGAGGGAACATGGTATGACGCCTTAGGAAGCGAGGTCCTGAGTTTCCATCTCGGACTGACCCGGTCCTATGTAAGCGGTATCACAGTGACCCCAGGGACTAGTTGGGTCAAAGATCCAGGTAAAAAAAAAAAAGAAAAAAAACCTCTTTGATTTGAAAACTGATAAATTTTGGGGAAAAAAAAACCTGTCCAATTTGTCATAGAAAACACCCAGACTATGCAGGGTGCGAAAAGATTGTGTTGTCCCCCCCTCCCTTAACTTGTGCTGAATATACCCCTGTGTGTCCTCCCATTGACCCATTGGTCTAATGTTTCCTATACCAAACTGGCAAGGTTCTCTCACCTATAAATTTTATATTTGAAAAGTATAATTATCAAATATGGTAAAAGTTTTAGATATGTTATTAAATCATGATTACAAAACATTCATTTTGCATTTCAAATTTGATTTCACTTTCCCTTTTTTTTCCTTTATTTACATCTAGACGAGCCTACAAAATTGCACAAGGATTAGAAAGGAGGAAAACAATTTTACTAATATGCAATTCAAAAGTTAAACAAAAATAGTGATGGTATCTTGATCATTAGTACTCTTGGCACTCATGCTAGATTCTATCGCAATCATAAACCTGGATTGTTACCAAAAAAAAAACATAAACCTGGATTATTTTCTTTTAATCTTAGTCAATGTTCAAAAAAAAAAAAAGATAAAAATTATTAAAATAAAACTAATTACTTTCTATGTAAAATATATCATGTCAACAAATACAAACACAGAAGTTAGACAATGCAAATTATTTTTTTATTAATATTTTTCACAGTTAGAAAGGAACTTCATTAATCTACTGAAAGCCCCAAAATATAAAAAGAATATGAATCACATTGCAAGAATCATCTGGCAAAATTGATTATGACGATGTGGGATTTTCCATTTAGACGTAGGACTTAATTCGCAAAGCATGATAAGAGGGGCCCCTTACATTGGAATATAAATCCCAAGTTTGAAACCAATCCCAATGCTCTGTTTGATTGCTAGGGAAAAGAAATGAAATTTTCAAATCGAAAACGAAACTTCGGTAATCATTACTCTACATGATTATATTACCATTTTCAAATCATTCCATGTTTGATTATAAATTCCGCAAACCCCTTGTGTAGGGAAAGAACGCCTGCTATAATTTCCAATAACCGTTGTGACAGCTTTCAAAGTAACTAAATTTAGAAGATGCATTTTTTTTTTTTCTTTTCAATATCATCACCTAATCATTATGACCTAGTGGTAAGGTTGCTCCAGTATGACCTAGTGGTCACAGGTTTGAGTCAGGAAACAACTTCTCCATAAAGCTGTGTATGTTAGTCATGTAATCAATGTAGAACCAATCTAACTTCTTCGTGTGCCTTCCTAGTGGGAATGGGTTCCTACAACAGGCATGTAGGAACGAAAAAAACCAAGGCAGCAACCAACTAGTCGGTATATAACAACTCATATGTGGACCAGGGTAAGACTGCTATGTCACAATTAGGTTTATCGGTGAACCGGACCACGATCCACCCATTCTCTTTGGTGACACTCATTCTCATAAGCATTCCACAAATTAATCATCAGTGCAAAAGTTTCAATATTCTGAAAGTATGAGACCTAAAGAAAATAATAATGATTTTATCCTTCTCATTTCTACTGTGTATGACAAACATGCTACAACAGTTAAGGGAAACAGAAAATCTCTAATTGTACAGTGTGACAATTCACACCCTGAGCTGTGACCACAGGGCAGTCAGTCTACAAAAATAATCCCATTCTCCTTAATAGTATCAAGAACAATGCCGAGCTTACCTTCAATTCTCTCATTTTTCTTGGGCTCATAAGACATTGCAAAAACATCAGCTTCCATAGATCTCTCAGCAATGAGCCTCCCAATTATTCTACAGGCATCGTTATCAATGAGGGATGTCAAAGTGTTTCTCAAATCTTTGGCATTTGTACTAGCAACAGAGATCACTTTACTGGTACCTCGGTGAACCACCTTAGCATGGATGTATCTCTTAGAAAAGAAAACATTCAGTAAGAAGGGCCTCATGAACATATCTGTCCTTTGTTTCCATGATTTCCGGTTGGGTCTCTTTGCAGCTTCACCTCGGGACCTGCGGGTCCAGGCAGCTTGAATGATTCCACCCTGAAAATGAATACATGACGAGGATCAGATGCATTCCCTTCTTTCTAAGATTCCCAGCAAAAATTGTTAAGAGAATTAAAAAAATGCGTCAATATTGCAGACCATAGACAGAGCCTACCAACAGAAAGCCCACACATGCAGGACTCGGCATTAGGAACAAAATTTTAACAGCTCCCACAAAGTACGTTTGTTCCAAAAGCTGACACATTATGTCACAACTGCTTAGGCAGCTCCATGTGCCAACCCATTCAAGAAGTCTCATGCACCTTTTTTGCCATCTACAACTAGGTGGATGGGTGTGGGTGTCTGTTAACATGAACACTCAAATATACCAACGGACCCTCAAAAGTTGTCACACAGACCTCGTGATGGCATAGGATGCCAGATGTGCATGGAGTTAGCATTTCTATTCATTGTAATATATCAACTTTTGTTCACGCTATCCTTCACCTTTTTTTTTCTTTCAACCTTCATCAGCCCGAGGAAATGCAACTATCAGACGGTCGATATATTCAACTAGGCATTGGCCTAGATTTAACATAATGAGAAGATTTGAGACTTGGTAACTAATGGTCCAGCCTCCTAAGCGGCTCAGCCGCATGCAAATACAACATTGACAATAGGACAGCAGGCAGAAAAGAATAGTTACCGAAATGGCAGTATTTCACCTCCCCCATCCCCCGAACATTTTCTTTTCCTAGAAAGAAGACTACCAAAATCTCTACACAACATCAATTACTGGTACAAAATATAGAATATAAATCTCTCCAAAATTACACAAAATTTACATCAATCAGACTGCAGGATGGAAATCAAATCATTACCAAGGAGTCAAGTTCAACTCTGAACTCTTTCAGTGAGGAAACCTACTCCATTACAAAAGAAGCATTGTTGAGATTGTCCAGGTTTTTCCTTCAAAATTCTTTAGTTACATTATTTTTCTTTTTTTAATGAATACAGTTGCATTTTTTCCACAAGCCTCAGGATACCACAAATGGCACTTAATGTCCAAAACATTTTCCCTTATCTCCAGATGGCGTGTAAGTCAGTATTCTAATATGAGGAGCTGACAAGTACAGAATTAAGTATCTGTTCAAAAACTTAGATATGATTTTCAATTTGACAAACTACATGACATTGTTGATGAAGTTCAGCTAAACTCAACAACGACATAACAATCAAAACTGAAGATAAGCCCTGAATCCAATCATTGACACAACACTCAGAGAAGAAAAAATTTATCATGCAAAAAGCTCAGTTGTAGGCAAGTGTGAATGTCTCATCCTACTTGGATGTGATCATGCAAGTCCTCTTGAAAAGATGTACAGATGGAAAATCACCAGAAAAATAAAGCAGCTAAGAAGTGAAAGAGGGAAAAACAACTAATGCAAAGATATTCAAGTTTGGGTTTCAACTTTTGAGATGGTTTCTCATGCTCTTATCTCCCACATTCTCCATTTTGGAAACCATCAAAAAGCATATCCAAATCATCAATAATAACAACAGTAAAACAAGGTAAAGTGTGGAATCATTTAAAAGTTGGCACCCTAATTTCCTGCCTACTCCATCATTGGGCAGAGAATATCAAACATAAACATAGAAGGAGCTCGCCCATTGCAAGAAGCAACTATTATTTGTTATAGGAAGAAACTTGTTGCTTTTCTTGCACACCCTAACCCACCCCCCCCCAAAAAAAATAAAAAATAAAAAATAAAAGAAAGAAAGAAAAAAGATGGGGACTTCAATAATGAAGTACAATCCTAACAAAGGAAAGTTGAGCGCACCACTGAGACTTATGTTTCTTCAATTATAGAGGGCCTACAATGAAAAATAGACTCTGAAAATTTTCAAATACATAAATAGAAAGCAAATGGTCCCTGACAAACCCTTAGTTTTATCACTTTATAGAAAAATCAGTAACATCAACACTCTTGCACCCCAGGCCTACAATAGAAAATAGACTCACAAAAATTTCGAAATATCGAGGAATGGTTGCACCAACTTGCTCTGAATACTTGTTATCTTCTACAACCCAATGGCTTGGCCCGACTAGAACAACGACCTGGGTTTATTGCTAGGGCCTATATTTAATTTCAAATGAGGAATGTGAGCCATGAGAGAGGCAAAAGGGAGTGAACGACAGTGAGAAAGGCATGAGAGATTTAAGGGCATTGAGTGGAAAGAGAGGTAGAAAAAAGGATCAGAATAAGTTGTTGAACACAAGCAAGGGCGAATTCATGGGAGAAAAGGAATATTCATTTATTTGTCTTTTACATCTACTTTTGTTTTTCTTAACTCGAAATTAGAACCAATTTCTAAGTTCTTTCAGAATTGTAGCTTTTGGATTAAAATTACATCTTTCTGCCAGTGTAAGAACCATTATCATTCAGTCTATAACTAATAAAATTTAGCAATTTAACTAAAATGGACCAAGCATTGTCTCTTATTTTTTCAACCCTTTATTTTGATAATCCATAGGTACTGTAAACGTTTACTGCCAAATCCTAAGTTGATGAGACGGACAACTAACACAATCTTCAAAAGAAAGGAAAAAAAAAAAAGCTGAATTGGGTTCTCAATTTCAAACAGTCGGTTTCATCTACTCGTACTAATAACTTCACTGACTATACAAGTTGGGTATTAAACTCACCCAGAAGTCGAATAACTAGACGAGCAGACAAAGAAATTTCCAACTTTATACTACGACGCAGTATTTAGGGTTTCTTCAAGCTATTATTAAGAGCAAAATAAAAGAACAGAGAACCATGCACTGGGGTTTTGAGGATGAGAAATGCTCACCTCTCTGGGCATCAATAGAGAGGGTTTTCTGATAGAGTCGATAGATATTTTCATCTGGGGAAGTGAGGAAACCCATGAAAGTGAAGTGGGTTTTTCTCCACGAGCTCGACAAAACTCAGAAGTGAGAAGGAACGATGACGGAACTGAAGAAATGCATGCCATGCTCTTCGATTCCTTGTCTTTTTTCTGCGGCTTCTCTAAATTAAATAATCGGCAATGACCAAGTGCAGAAGGCTTAGTTTGGTTGTCAAGAAATGAATAGAAAATAGAAGGAAAATTTTTAATTTGACGTGAGATATAACCAGGTAAGTCAATCATCATATCATCATCATGATATAAAAATAAATAAAAATACCTGATTTCCCACTTTTGGGTTTCACTCTTGTGTTTCGATTGACAACAATCTCTAAAATCAAGTTGGGGTTTACAAAACTACCTATAACAGTGATTTTCCCTCAATTATGTTTGTTTGTTTTTTTACCATATTAACCCTGACTTCTTGTACCCTGGCTACCTTATCCAATATCTGATCATTTCCCATTTCTAGACTCGCACACCTCTCTCTCTCTCTCTCTCTCTCTCTCTCTCTCTCTCTCTCTCTCTCTCTCTCTCTCTCTCTCCTCTTCTACAACTTTCCTAGATCGTTGGAGGAGAGGATAAACCAAGCAAGATCGATCCACATCTCTCTCTGGGTGCTTGTGCGTGCCTAGGTTTTCAGGAGAATTAGGAAAATCAAGTTGCTATAGATCCATCATCTGATCTTAAAATTGGGGCTTCTGTGAGTTGAGGATCAACCAATCAATCAATATTGAAACAAAACCATGGTGTTTGCGAAAGCGTGTTCATCTACTGATGCCCTTCCACCTCTGCCCAGAGGAGAGACACATCTCCTCAGAAAGGCGACTCACCTATCTTCTCAATCCAAGACCTTTGCCAATGTCTTCAACCCCATTGTCGGTGCTGGTGTCCTTGCCCTCCCGTATATCTTCAAGAAGATTGGTTATGTCTTCGATGTACTCATGATCCTTCTTGTCTCTCTCTCTCTCTCTCTCTACCTACCATTGTATGATGCTTCTGGTCTACACCCGCCGGAAGTTAGAATCAAAGCAGGGATTCTCCAAGATTAATTCTTTTGGCAACCTTGGATACTCTATCTGGGGCAACTTTGGTGAGAGTTGCAGGGAAGATGATCGGACATCGGAGAAGGTAGGGTGCAAGAAGTCAAGAGTAAAATGGTAAGAAAACAAAAATAGTTGAGGAAGAATCACTATTTTGGGTAGTTTTGTAAACCCAAACTTGATTTTGGAGATTGTTGTTAACTGAAACACAAGTTGGATAACTTTGTAAAGTGAAACCCAAAGTGGGTAATCAAGTAATTTTCCCAAAAAAAAAAGAAGCCAGTCACAAGATGAATTGTGGAGTCTACATCCTTTGAAACGAGCGATGAGGTGCGATGTGCAATTGGATGATTGAGAGTCTGAGAGTATTTGGGCATGTGTCCCAAGGGATTCCCAACCACCTAATGCTCATTGTACCAATGCAACGGTTGCAGATGATTTTCACGAAGAAATTGTATAGATTTACAATTTCACTATAAATCGTACCGTGAAAGATACATATGCCTTTTTTTTTTTTTTTAACCTAGGGCTTAGGGTTTTGGAACAATTTTCTCATATCGTGTAAACTATCTAATATGCTCATTGAATAAGAATAATGAAAGATGTAGGCAAAAAAGTCACGGTCATGCTAGTAATCCACTTCACTATAAATCGTACCGTGAAAGATAACCCCTCCATAAATTACCATATGATATGATGTGCTATATCTTAGAATATTCACTATTTAATAAAAACATTAAATAAGTAATAAGATCGATTTAACCAGGTGAATTAAGGTGCCTAACACTTTCATTGGGACACAACGTGACTCGAACCCATTCTCATGGCCAAATAGGCTCAAATGAAGTCATGTATGCTTTATGTGACAACTCCTTTGCAGTTGGTGAGCAACGAACTTGGTACGAGCCGTAAACTCAGACGTCCTAAGTTCGACTCCCAGTAGGCACACCTTAGGCCACTCACACAGGGTGTTTAGTGCTCTTCACAGATTTCAATGAAAGTTGAATGTTCTCATTCAACCCTGATATGACCTAGTCTATGCGATTGTAGGGTTATTATGGACCCGCAAGACTAGTCAGGCCGAAGGTCTGGATACCCTTTGTTAGCAAAAAAAAAAAAGTGACAACTCCTTGTTCGTTCCCATCTGATAAAAGGATTTCCTTAGAGACGAAGGGGGATCAAAAATCTATTGTTCTCGCAAACATAAAGACTATAGAAGCTAATATATGGGGAGTTCTATGCACATATTTCATAAGCTGAGCGAAGTAAATGTTATAGTGCCCATAAGGTATTATCAGGATTGAGCTAACTTGTAAGTAGGCTCTTAAAAGTAGGCTCCAAACAAGGGCCATTTTTTTTTTTTTCATGCTCTTACAACAATATTTAGACAGGTTCATTTTGTGGGAGCATAAAATCAAACTATATTTACCAATTGTAATTCCACTCCCAAATTATTCTTATATAACAGATATTAGCAAAATCACTCTCGTGGAGTGCACCCAAACTCAGCCTTATAGAAGAATTCCATTGCGTCCACTAAGGGTGTTAATTGGTTTGGTTTTCAGTGAAATAGTTCTATTTAATTTGGTGCAAGAAATTTTATGTAAAACCAAAATGAATCGCTTAACAAAAGGTTTCAAATATTGAAATCAAAATTAATTATAAACGATTTTGGCGTAGACAGTTTCTTAGAGTTTATAATTTCTCATTCAAAAGGGCTTCTTTCCCTTTAAATTTTTTATTGAAATGGATGCAAACTTAACATTGAATAAATTACTTATTATTTAATGCTTTCTTTTAATAGTTGTTCAATGTAAACTTTTTTTCTTTTGGGTTGGGGGGGGGGATTTTCATGTACCACCCCTATTTTAAAATGTAATAAGGTGTAACATCCGTTTATCAGAAAAAAAAA
>NC_056562.1:21028147-21067267 GCF_013358625.1 Macadamia integrifolia
GTGGTACATTCAAGAGGGCCAATCGTACTGCTTTTAAATTGCTGCAGTCAGCACCTTTATTTTCAGTCATTTACATTTCTGTTGAGAGCCGGTGGACGGCATTGTCTTTACTTTTCCGAGTACTCACGGTGGGCCTTCTCCGACAGCCCTATGGGCGTATCGCGGGAGGGAGTTCGCGGCTCGTACCCGGAGTATACGCGCACTGTGGTTGTAGTAGCACTAAAACCAAGGACTTAGTAATGTTGCTTAGGTGGATGTGATTTAAAATGTATAGCATGGCATGTAGTGCATATGATGTGTTGTGATTTGTGGACTGTTGTGTGTGGTCCATCTTTCTACTTACTGAGCTAGTGAGCTCATCCCACGTGTACACCCCCTTTTTAGATGATTTTGCAGGTCATAGATCTGAGGAGCATGGGGTGGGTCCCACAGTCGAGTTTCCTGAAGAGGACTGGTGGACCCCTGAGGAGTTTGAGCACGGCGTAGACTGCTCGTGCGAGAGCTGTGCTGCGGGACAGCAGTTCTGAGGCCGTGCTGAGCTCCACTTCTGAGGCCGAGCTGAGCTCTTCCTTGTGATGCCGAGCTGGGCACAACCCTTGATGCCAAGCTGAGCTCCAGCCTTGATACCGAGCCGAGCTGTGTACTCTGATGGTTTTGATGATTCCCTGTATATACTTGATATTTGAATTTTATTCTTTTGTGTATATATCATGCCTTCGGGCCCAAATGTATATAAAATTATTGTATCACCATTCGGGTATCAAGTATATGGGATTTATTCACAGGTAAAACTTAGTCTTCCGCTGATCTGATGAACTTATGTTAGTGTGCGTATGCTGTGGTGGAATACAGTATCTGATGATCCTGGCAGGTTTGGGTTAACTGGTGTTAACTCGGTCACCGCTCCGGTTCAGTGTGAACGGGGTGTGACAATATGGCTATAATACTGAAGTGGAATTAACAAGAAGAGAATTGGAAACGACAAGGAAAATGCCGAATGAAGGGTTCACCGAGTAGTTGAGGCGTTTCCGTGACAAAGCATCCATGATGAGGGATCGACCAAGTGAGCGAGATCAGATTGCCATGATCATGAGGTCGGTGTGTGATCCCTACAAGGATGTGTTGTTTGGCTAGGTAATATTGACATTTGATGGACTCAGAATGGCAGCCCAGCAAGTCGAAGACACCCTCGCCCAAGAAGAGCTCCCCAAGTACAGCAAACTTGCTAAGGAGGCTAGTAGCAATAGAAAACCTCCTACCCAACAGAGGAATTCGGGGTCTAATGCCATGATGGCGATTCTTCCCACAACGTTGGCCTTGCCTACTCCTTGGGGACTTCTTTGAGTTCAGTTTTGAATCGTTTGCTTTAGGCCGGTCTTATAGTCAAGCCAGAGCCTAGACCCTTACCAGAGCGGAAACCTGATTGGTTCAATCCAAACCTGTTTTGTGACTACCATTCTCAGCAAGGTCACACAACAGATAGATGTTACAAGTTGCAGGAGGAAATCCAGGATCTGCTTGATGCAAAGAAGTTTGAAATCCGGGTCAAACGACCCAATGTTGCCACAAATCCCCTTCCTCAGCATCGAACAGTTAACGCCTTGTAGGAAGATTTAGGAAATTTTGACCCGACTTCCCTTATCATTTTTCTATCAGTGAAGAGTAGCCAAGCAGCGGCTACCAACGTTGGAGATCTTAGCGGATTTACTTTCCCCCTTCTGGCTGATGTTGTCACTTCTAGTTTAAAAGAGCCTGTAGAGTCAGAGTTGAAGGAAGATGAGATCAATGGCCTATATGATGAATCTGATTTTGAGACTTACACACCAAATCTTGGTTTGGAGCTAAATGCAATCAAACTTGAAGCCAATGAGGATTATGATATCATTATCCCTAGGGAAGGGTTGCAGGCAAAGCAAAGGTTTTCAGAGTCTGACGATGAGGTAGAGCTCTACATTCCAGGTGAGATAATAGCAGAAACTCGAAGTGGGAAGAACTACAAGGCAGCAGGACTCACAGAACCACCAACAAGGCCAAAAGATTAGGGACTGAACAATAAGTTGATTGAACCGAAGAATCAAGTATTGAGACAGTTACAGAAGACCCAAGCAAATATATCTATTTGGGGCTTGCTCATGGCCTCTCCTACCCATAGGGAAGCAATGTTGAAATCTCTGGCAAGCATCCAAGTTCCAATTGGGACCGATCCGACACAACTAGCGAGCCTAGTAGGAGCCGCATATGCAGTGAACTCATTGATGTTTGCAGATGCCAATCTCCCTCTTGAAGGTTCAAACCACACAAGGGCTTTACATATAACCATTGATTGCAGAGGATGTCGAATTCCTCAAGTATTGGTAGACAATGGGTCGGAGTTAAATGTTTTCCCTCTCAGGACCTTTAAACATTTGGGATTTGATGAAGCCGAGATGAAGCCATCTAGTCAATGTGTTTGAGCTTATGACAACACCAGGAGGAGCGTGTTGGGAATTTTCACTGTGGTGATAGTAGTTGGACCGGTAGAATTTGAGGTAGACTTCCAAGTTATTGATATTCTTGCGTCTTTCAATATGATTTTAGGCCGTCCATGGTTGCATAAGGCTGGGGCAGTTTCCTCTTCCCTTCACTAAAAGATAAAATTTATGTTCAAAGGGCAGGTGATCACTATCTTAGCAGATCCTGACTTGGTCAACATGATGGCATCCGTTGATGTGGGGGAAAATAACAATGGTGATACATCTGAAGTTCATTTGGGAGGTTTTGAGTTGGGCAGTATCAATGCAACTTTGGGGCCTAGTTCACCGGGAGAGAGATTTGCTTTGACAGAGTTTAACATCGCCAACCCCGGAGCAACCAACATGCTTCTTAAAATAAAGTATTTTCCAGGCATGGGCCTAGGTGTGCGACAATAGGGTGACCCAGATATTTTATCTCTGAATGTGAACACACAACGCTTTGGCCTTGGTTATGTTATGACAGAGGAGGACCAACAAAAGATAGCAGCCAAGAAGCAAAAATATGACAGAAATTTCGAGAGATATGATGGGTTGAAATACAAGAATGAGGGGAAGAATTTGATCCATATGCGTAGCAACGGGGAAAGTTCTGAAGGAAAGGCAACAGAGGCAGGTTATCAACAGAACAAGACCGTCAAGGCTGGGCTAGTCAAGGTTTCAAAGTGGAGCAACATGGAAGATGGATCTCAGACCGTCAATGTGACTCCCTATTTCAAAACTTTGAATAGTTATTTCATCAAAGAAGGGAAGGATTTCTTCTATTGCGGATTCCCAGAACCATAGTTAGATGTGTTTTCAGGGGAGAGGCTACCAGTCTTTGAGATCTTCTTTGATTGCGCGATTGATTGGGCAGAGTTAGAACATTACTCACTAAAGCAGTTTGAACAGGTCCAACAGGGACACACAGAGGAAGACCTAGATGTTAGCGGTCTCTTCGATGAGGAGATTATGATGATTGGTGGGACCAATGAATCTGAGACACCTTCACCAAACTTGTTGATTCATCGTGCTGAGGGTGTCATTCCTAACTGGAGCTGTTTGGATGAGTTTGTTTACCCTAAGGAGCTGAAATTTGTACCTGAAGAGTCGGCCATGTCTGGGCCTAAGTCCTTTAAGTTTGTAGGCAGTCCACTAGTTGTTTCTCCTTCTGTTTCTCTCCATGTCGGAGAAGGTATTTCCAATTATGCAGTGTCGGTTTCGATCGGAGCTAAGTCTGATGTAATTGTCCCAGTTATTAATGAAATGAATTCTTCCGAGTATATTGCTTCTTCCTCTTCCCTATCCCCTCCATCTCCTGATGATGAATGTTGCGATGACCCATCTCCTGAATTTCTCAAATCATTAAAAGCTTTAAAGGAAAAGAAGGCCAAACCTGTCTGTGAGGATTTCAGGCTAATAAATTTGGGGTTAGAACATGATCCCCGGGAGGTTAGACTTGGCATGTCCCTTGATGAGCAAGAGACAACCCAATTAATCGAGCTCTTAAAATAATTTGAGGAGGTGTTTGCTTGGTCATACGCTGATATGCCCGGTATTGTTGCCAACATAGTTCAACATGATCTCCCTCTTTTCTCTGATGCAAAGCCGTTCCAACAAAAGATTCGGCGCATGCTTCCGGATTGGGCTTTGATGGTAAAAGAGGAGATTGCTAAGCAACTCAGTGTAGGGTTCATTGAGGTGACGAGGTATACTGAATGGTTGGAAAATGTCGTAGTTGTACCAAAGAAGGATGGTCAGATCAGGGTATGTGTGGATTATAGGGACATTAGTAGGGCGAGCCCCAAAGATAATTTTCCCTTACCCCACATCAATCTTTTAGTGGATAATACTGCGGGGCATGTGCTTCTATCATTCATGGATGGGTTTTCTGGTTACAATCAGATCCAAATGAATCCCAAAGATAAAGACAAGACTTCTTTCACTATGGATTGGGGCACTTATAGATACAGGGTGATACCTTTTGGTTTGAAGAATGCCGGTGCTACCTACCAAAGGGCCGCCACCACTATCTTGCATGATTTGATACACAAAGAAGTGGAGGTGTATGTAGATGACATGATTGTCAAGTCAATTAATCGAGAAGGGCACTTTAAGGCTTTGAAGGTTTTCTTTGAGAGGATCAAGGAGTTCAAACTGAGACTGAACCCACAAAAATGTGTATTTGGGGTGACAGGTGGTATGCTTTTGGGGTTCATGGTAAGTGAGAAAGGCATTGAGATTGACCCATCCAAAATCAAAGCGATAACAGAAATGTCACCTCCTCAAACGGAGAAGGAAATTCGAGGGTTTTTAGGAAGGATCCAATACATTAGTCGGTTCATTTCTCAACTAACAGCCATACATGAACCGATCTTCAAATTACTGAAAAAGGATCAACCTAAGAGGTGGAATCCTCAATGCCAATTGGCTTTTGATCGCATCAAGAGCTACCTGGTAAACCCACCAATCCTCATTCCCTCTACTCCCGGAAGGCCATTGTTGTTGTATCTCTCTGTATTAGAAAACTCCATGGGATCGATGGTGGCTCAGCATGGTCCAGATGGGCATACAGAGCGAACAATTTATTACCTTAGTAAGAAGTTCACAGACTATGAGACAAGGTACACAACCCTGGAGAAGACTTGTGCAGCTTTGGTTTGGGCAACAAGGAGGTTGAGACATTACATGTTGACTTATTCAGTCTTTTTGGTATCCAGAATGGATCCCATCAAATACCTTTTTGAGAAACACGCGTTGACAGGGAGATTAGCACATTGGTTATTGCTCTTAGCGGAGTTCGACATTGTGTATGTCACCCAGAAGTCCATCAAGGGTAATGTCATCGCTGAACATCTATCCGCACATCCAGTTGTTGATACAAGGCCTCTAAATAACATATTTCTAGATGAAGATGTAGTTTATGTTGAGGTTGAAAATGAGGTTGGCATTTGGCAAATTTTCTTTGATGGAGCCGCCAATCACAAAGGTTGCGGAGCCGGAGTTCTACTTATAACTCCTGAAGGGTTGAACATGCCCATGGCATATAGGTTGGACTTTGAGTGCACCAACAACATGGCCGAGTATGAAGCTTGCTTCATGGGATTGAAAGCAACCATCTCTATTGGGGTCAAAAGATTGGAAGTATACGGAGATTCGTCGATTGTCATATGCCAAGTCCAAGGTAAGTGGAAAACAAAGGAGGAAAAGTTAAAACCATACCAAGGGTGTGTAGAGTCTCTAATGAAGAAGTTCACAGAAATTAGTTTTGACTATTTCCAGAGGGACAATAACAGGTTTGCCAATGCTTTGGCTACTCTCGCATCGATGGTTGATTTTGGTCTGGGTGAGCAAATACAACCATTCATTATAGATCGGAGAGATCATCCTTCACATCAAGGCTTCGTCAATGCCCTGATAGTAGATGGTAGGCCTTGGTTTACCCATATTGTGGAATTTATCAGAGAGGGGAAGTACCCTGCGGATGCTACATAAGGAGATAAAAGGTTCCTGAGTTGTTACACCACCCAATTCATATTACATGAAGATATTTTATACAAGCGATCTTTTGATGATGTACAACTAGTGTGCGTGGATGAAGATCAAGCACAAACAATCTTGGAGCAAGTACATCAGGGAATCTGTGGCCCTCACATGAATGCCCATATGTTGGCTAAGAAAATTCTCCACTTAGGGTATTTTTGGAATACATTGAAGCCGATTGCACAGAATTTGTGAAGAAGTGCCATAAATGTCAGATTTTTTCCAACCTCATCCATGTGCCCCCAACAGAATTGCACATGCTGAGTTCTCCGTGGCCTTTTTCCACTTGGGGTATCGATGTGATTAGAAAAATTAACCCCAAAGCTTCGAACGGGCATGAGTTTGTGTTAGTAGCTATTGATTACTTTACCAAATGGGTAGAGGCTCAGTTATACGCAAAACTCACAGCTACAAAGGTAGCCAAATTTTTGCAAGAACATATCATTTGCTGACATGGGATGCCCCATGAGGTGATTTTTGAGCAAGGTCAACATTTTAGGGGCAAGGCACAGGAGTTGTGTGACCAATTCAGGATTGCAAGGCATAGGTCTTCTCCTTATTGCCCTCAAACCAATGGAGCGGTTGAAGTGGAAAAAAAAAACATGAAGGTCATACTCCAAAAGATGGTTGATAAGAACAATGATTGGGCTAACAAATTACCTTATGCCTTATGGGCTTATCGGACTTCTATTAGAACTCCAACTGGGGCAACTCTGTACACTTTAGTATATGGGATGGAAGCAGTCCTCCCGGTTGAGCTAGAGGTCCCCTCTCTTATAATCCTCATGGAGAGTTAGATTCCAGAAGTGGATTGGCTCAAGTCGAGGTACGAGGAGTTGAACCTCATTGATGAAAAAAGGATGAAGGCAATGGACAACATGAAGAAGTATCAACTGCGAGTTACAAGGGCTTTCAACAAAAAAGTCCACCCACGTTCCTTGGAAGTTGGAGATTTGGTTTTAAAGGAGCAGAGAGCACCCATTCATGACCCAAGGGGTAAGTTTAGGCCAAACTGGAGTGGCCCTTTTGCGGTGAAGGAAATCCTCCTGGAGAAGGCAATACGCCTTGTAGATCTTGATGGTCAAGAACTGCAGTACCTGACCAACTTAGATCAGCTGAAAAAGTATTATGTTTAGCCTTCGCATTCAAAAAAAAATAAAATAAAGGGGAATGCAATGAAGGAAAATTGCCTTTGAGGCATGAACTACGCTCGACCTGATTCCTAAATTTTTAGGATACATAGGCAGCTTGAAAGTCAAAATCGAGCTCGGTCAATTTCCGCCACACCTTATAGCGGGTTGGACCTAATTTTCCATTTTTAGCTATCCCTTTCCCCTTCCAAACAAATGGTTTCTCGCTACTCTTATCATCAGGAGGTGATCGAGTCCGACTAAGAACTCTTTCCACCATCTCTCAAATTCGGCGGATTCCAAAGAGTTTTCATCTTTAGTCCTTTTTTCAAAATGACTATTTTGATTGATGTGATTTCTCCCATGAACTCGTCATCTTTGCAAATAATTGTCTTGATCTGGCTCGAAGACTCCATCTGTCGTTCTCCTATTCGACGGTTCCCAAGAGTTTTCAATAGCCCCTCTTTTAGCTTAACTTTTTCTTTAGTCAGCGTGATCCCTCTCATGAGGTCGCTATCCAAAGTAGTATCCTTACTCTACCCGTGGCAGAGCCATCAGGTTAGTTTCCTTCGGTATGTGTGTCTTAACATCTGTTTTAGTTTAGGGTTTAGGCCCAGACATGCTCGCGGTCATCTGAGAGACTGATGAGCACAATTATGTGTGAAATCTAGGGTAGTAAAACATGTATTTTACATATTTAGAATGGAGCTACCTTGGGTTTTACTCTCTTTTTGCAGGCTTTATATTTTCAAGGCCTTAAGGACTATCGGGAGCCATATCTTCAATTTTACACGTAAAGAGGTCCTATTTCTTTCCATGGTTGCGAAGAGGACGAAATTCTGAGCAAGATGGACGTGTTCAATTAAAAGTACACATTCGTTTGGTCACCCGTACAAATGATTATTCTTTTTCGGGTCAGAAAAAGAATAATGGATCAGAACTGAACCGAGATGCAGAACCAGCCCGTTTGCAATTGTCCCAGAGGTACAAGGAATACTCCAAATGCCAACAAGGATCGATGGACCACATCATTAAGTGATTAAAGATTTGTTTTTTGTAACAACAACTACCTAGCGTAGTTGGTGAGCTATGGTGTACAAAATTCTCTTGCTCACCAAGAGGTCTCAAGTTCGAATCTTATGGTTTTTTTTTTTTTAGAAGATTTTGTTGAAGATTTCCTGCTTTTCACTCACTTAAAGCACTAAGGGCATGGAGGGGATTTCCACATCAAGTTAGAAGCAAGCAAAATCGTGGAAGCAAGAAGAGAAGAAAAAAAAAGGAAAGAGAAAAAAAGGGGAGAACAAAAAATTGTCCAAATCTTCTCTCTCCTCCACATCATCACCAAAGATTGTCCAAATCACACAAAGGAAGAAAAAAAAAATCGTCCCTAGGAGAGAGAAAAAAAAGAAGAAAAATAAATTAGAAAAAAAAAAGGAAAGAAAATAAGCAAAAAATTTTAGGAAATTTCTCAAAATTTATTTCTCTCTTCTCTCTCCTCCATCTTAGCACTTTTGGACTCAAAAAATCTCACAATCAATTGTGAGTTTCTCTCTTTTAGGAAAGAGAAAATTGTTACCCTACCTCTCCATTCCCTATAAATACAACTCATGTAAGAGGAGGAGACACAATTCATTCTTCTTCTAGTTTTTTTTTTAGTTGCTCTCTATCTCCCTCTCTCACTCTTTGGTTTTAGTTCTTCTCTATTTTTGCTTTAATCACTTTTGTAATAGTTTTTTTTATTTCAATTAATGCAAGTACTCTTTTATTTTTATTCAGTTCTTTTTATGTTTATGATTTATGCAATTGAGTTGTAATTTTTTTAAGTTATAGTTCTAGGCTTAGATCTAGGTGACAAGATCACGAGCCGTGGAGCAATTTTTTTTTTTCAAGTTCAAGCATTGATTCAAGTAAGTAGGCTCCTTCAGTAGTCTTCTCTCCCCCCTCTCATTCCCTCTTCTGACTACCATTTCTTTCTTAATTTAGGATTTTTATTCAGTCATTACATTATTGCTATCCCTTTCCCCCAAGGTTCATGGCTAGTGTATGTGTTGGCTTTGCCCCTCCTAGCCATAAAACCATCAATTTATTGCTTTTATTTTAATTGTCTCCCTTTCCCTAAAGCCAAGTAGAGAAACCCTTGTAAGAGTAACTCTCTGGTCAAGTAGGGAAGCTCATATTATGATGCATCCCTCGGGCTAAGTAGAAAAACCTGCTTGTGAGTCTCTCTCTAGCTTTATCCCCTTTCTTTTACTTTATTTTTATTTCAGCATTTTTTTTCCTTTATTATTATTTTTTTTTAATTGCGTGGGTTGTTTACTTTTAGTTATTTATTTATTTAATTTTAATTGTGTGGCTTGCGTCTTTAAATTCTTAGATGACGAATGGTTAGGACGTTATTTTTAGGACGGTAATTAGAATTAGATCACAACCATTAATCAGTTCACTTTCGCATTATTAAAAGAAATAAAAAATAAAGTGGCTGCTCTCCCTGTGTTCGACCCGTAGCTACACTGATTCGTACGCTTGCGGTTACATTTTAAATCTCAAACAGTCATCATGTCCAAAACAGCTACCATATCTTGTAGGACACCCTGCTTTGCACACAGATGAACATTGAGTTGTGAGAACCATGCATGCAAGGAAGATAACCACAACAACTCTACTAGTGTTTGCCATTAGCTTTTCTTCTTGAACCCTTGGGATATTCTCAATTTTAAAGTTAAGGATATTATTTATACTAAAAAAGGTAAGGTTTTCATATGGTCACATTTATATTAGGAAGGAGGAACCCTGACAGTCTAGGATTCTCCACTTCGAGACAGTCCTTGTTAACGGTAGGCTGTGATTTACTAAAGCAAAGAAAATGAAAAATAAGAGTTATGTCTGAGCATAGGAATAATATACAGGCAGGGTTCTTTTTTAACTTATAATTTATATCATTACTTCTTTATATTAAAGATTGGGTCTGGCATATGGCTATGGAGACCATTATCTTTTATTGCCACTTATGGATTTCCATACAGGCACTAACTCACATTATTTAGGAACATTGAAAAACATCCTTTGCTGCAGATGAGGTGGTGCAGCGAGCATCGGACTGTCGAGACGACATTAGCAGGCAACATCTGATGGCCAGAACAACATCGGGGTATGTGCCGATTCATCTCAGCAGTTCGATACTAGTTGCACCGTTGCACTCGCGGCAGACAATCATTACTGTAGGAACAGTAAAGATATACTTAGTGGTAAGCCCAATAATTGGACAGGATCTTTTTCATACATTGTATGTTTAAAAAATAAAAAATAAAAAAATCTATTATATTGTTTTATATTTGGTAAAGAGTATATATAGCTCAATCAAATCGGATTTGGCTATGACCAACTATCTCCTTACATAGCACTAGTGCACCATACAGGGAATGATTTTCCACCACCTATTTTCCATCAGTGACAAGTCATTTATGGAACTAGATCATCTCTAGTGCACATCCGATGGCTCAGGGTATATGTCCCATGCTATTAACCATCTGATGCACGATAAATGTAATGCGAGATCGGGGGCCCCAAAAGAACCAACGCTATTGGATGTGGTGGTATAATAATCCATGAATTTTACTCTCTGACACATTTCAAACTTAATACAGTAATTCTGATTCCTGATTATCTGATTATCGAAGTCTTGAATGTTATAACAGGAATCACAAATGCTTAAAACAGTATTGCAGGATATAATATCTCTATGACACATTTCATCAAACACTTGAGGTGAGTTTTGTGCTCGTTGAGGACTAAGGAAGTGAAGCAACAAAAAAAAAAATGGAAGAAAATGAAATGGAACAAATAGAGAAAGAAATCAAATTTAAAGCTTTATTATCCGAGTGAGAATGAAGAGATATTTTGGCCATAAAAATGCACCCAACTCAAAAACAATTCAAATCTGTGTTCTGTGTGCTCGTTGAGGACTAAGGAACTAAAGCGAGTCTTCACAGTAGGTGTGAGAAAGAAGAATGTTGAGACGCTATTATGGAGTAATCTGTGTTTTGTGCTCGTTGAGGACTAAGGAACTTAAGCGAGTCTTCATAGTAGGAGTGAGAAAGAAGAATGTTGAGAAGCTATCATGGAGTCATCTCCGATTGTCACTCTCTCATATCTCTTTCTTCCCTCCTAAACCTAATAGAACCAGAGAGGTTTTGCTTCGGCCATGGAAAGTGAGTCGCGAGAGGGTAAGAGAAAGAGATCGTGAGAGTGGGTTTTTATTTTTCTTCTTATTTTGGTCCGGAAATAAAAAAGGAAATTTTAATGTTTAAGTGAAACTTTTTTCACATGTAAAATATATTTCCCTTGCAATCAAACATCTAAATTTATTTTCCCTGGGAAAAAAATTTTACTTTACATAAAAAATTTGCATTCTCCTTGCAACCAAACGCAGCCTAAATTTGTTCATAGCTAGGGATGTAGTTGGGCACTACATTCATGTGGTCATCACTTTGTATGTTCTTTGGGATGTTGATTGTAAGGCAAAAGTGTGAGTGTATTTATATGTATACATTGAATTGGGTCATACAGGAATCTTACATGTGTTACTGCCAGTTGATGAAGATTTTTTTTTTTTGGTTAGAAAAAAAGAAAATATTATCAAAAAACTAGATTAGATTGGGTTTAACAAACTATCGATGTTTGTAATTAGTACTTTCCGACTCATTGCTTTTGCCACTAGCTTCTTAAGCAATAATATAAAGTTGTTGTTTTTCTTAATACATAACATCGGTTTATGCACAAAATGCTTAGTAGTTAGAAGTAGGAGAATTGAGGTCCACGGCCATCTATGAACAAGTTTCTTGTTAGTAGCCTGCAATTGGTCCTCTGACTTGAAATGTTGTTATCGTTACTATTATGCATTATGGATTTTGGTGCGCCAATAGTTGATGTTACTCTGATTTTATATTGGCGTACTAGATTTTTAGTGATTGATTGTGAACGAAAAGAGATTCTCAACATAAAATGAAATCCACTATCCATTGGGAGAATATCATAGAGCGATTGTTTGTATATGATTGGATAAAAATCCGGATCCGGTGGCACGTTTGTAAATAATATACTAAAGAGGTAGGATCTTTAGGTTGCTGCAATCTTATGCATAATCCATGATAAGCCACTGGCTCAATTCTGAAGTTACGCATGCTTTGATTATTCTTATGAAGCATCTTCTTTTTTTATGTGCAAATCTTCAGTAGAATGTTGCTTTGATGAAATATATTGTATCCATATAGATTTTTTTTACTGTTCTCATTCTGGCAATGCTGATAGAATGCATTTACAGACAAAATTAGATCTTCCGATGGTGTTCATACCTTTCTTTGTTTATTATTTCTGTTATAAAGGTTCGCTTTGTGGTGTTCATAGCTTCTTCCAAGACGACCTCTGTTTAACTTTTCTATCGCAAAGGAAGTCCTTGCAGAGACAAAACGGTGATAAAATCTCACTAATTTTCATTTTATGCGATGAACCTCGATTGTTTTTGAAATGGGTTTCTCCTATTTTGAATGATCAACTAGTCTTGCTGACGGCTCAGGATGGATCACAAGATTTAGTATCTTCTGGTTTGTCTCTACTCTCGAGTCCAAACATCTGCCATCCATTTGATTTAATTGTTCAGATAACTTCATGGGATGCTTCCCATTATCTTTATAGCATTTCTGTGTCGTCCAAGTATTTGGGTCCTTATGACCCATCTTTCACTATGTCCTTTTACATCCAAGGAACAAAGGCAGGGTCACCAATTTGGTGTAAATTAGGAGTTCTGTTTCAGTCTCTGTCTCATAGGCTCAAAATAACTAGTTCAGTTTGAATTCTCTCAAGTTCAATGCTTGCTTGCATTTGAAATTTAGAAATTCTTGTATTATATGATAATTAAAACATGAATGTGTTATAATTAAAGGAGTGTCGTGTGTCATGATTCAGCCATATATATGCTATATGCACTCTGTCCTGAGATGTTGAGATACTACCGCATATGCTTTCTTTCCCAGTTGCTTGTTCTATGGGGTGTGAGTTTCTGATTGATTGTGCATTTGAATCAATTGTGTCAGTATCCGTGAAATACTTGACTGCCATGTAAGAAGAATTAGCTCTTTTAATTCAATCCAAGAAGTTTGTACAGGGCAAGCACTAGCTTCATATTTGCCACATATTTTGCTACTTGCTTTTCATTGCTATTAGCAAAACCCCAAACTCTACGGTATAAGATCAAGGTCATGGCCCCAGTAATGACCATGACTAAACCAGTATTGCCAAACGTGGATGCCCAGCACCCAATTCATTGGAAACTCATACTGAGAAGGAAAGAATAAAATGTCATAAAAATATTCGATGAATAAAGAAGGGACACTTGTTTAGCTCAATGCCCCTCTAGCTCAGTGGCAGTGCTGCTAGGCAGTTGGGTTAAGCCCTTACAGTTGGGTTATTCTCTAGATCAGAAAATATTTGATCTGATCTTTCAGGGATTGTTAGGCTCTGTGTAGGACCCAAAAATGATTTACATTCTGATAGAGATGAAAGAACATCATTACATAATATTTGATCTGATCTTTCAGGGAAAGTATTATATTGTTCTTCTTGTGCCAGAAACATGAAAGGGGTGTAACTGGTTACAGTTTAATAAGTTTGGTTGGTATACTAGTTTTTTAAAATTTTACATCTATTTTACATCAATTTTACATCCAACCTAACAACTCTGGTAAATTAATCTCACTTCACTTCTGTTGCAACCAAACGACTCGAAAGGGAAAAAAAATTTCTTGCACTTCCCTTCACTTCCCTTCCCTTTCCCATTTCCCTTGCAACCAAACGCAGCCTTAGGGTGTAAGCCCCTGAACAATAACAAACCCATAATCATAATCATAATCATAACCATGATAATCATGCTGTATGGCTCTTTGTACCATCTGTTGTTCGCAGTGTATTTCCAGACTTTAAGGGGGATTCAACGAGCTACTTGGTTCACTGGAGTTTCAGAGAAAGACTTTCAAGGTCATTTCAACAATGCTGTTCATGAGCACTTGCAAACAGTGAGAATGGAAAGAAGATACTATGTCAAATTATACATTTTATTGTTTTTAACCGCAAAAGAAACCAAAAGAAAGAGAGCAAAAGCAAAAGGTTTTGTTCATATTAATATAGGTATTATCTCATTATGCATTTGGGTAACATTTTGACCCTATCACCTTTATAAATTGAGAGATGTAAGGATAAAGAACGGAAACATCCATCAAATTGGTCTTTTCATATGCATCAATTTAAAAAAGGCATCATATGGTGATAACATTACCTGAAATTCCTTAACCATCAAACAAAATGTAAGAGCTGTTGTTGAACTTTACACATATTGGTAGAATTTGAGAGCAATGGTGCATGCGCCACAATCAAACTTCAGAGAGGATCTCTTCCGGAGGAATTTTCTTCTAGAAAATATCAGAAGGAAAATGATAGCACTTGACAGTTCCAACCAAAGTGAGGGCCTCTTTAAGTGCGTCCAAGAAATAGTCAGGGTGATCCTCTATGTGCATGAGGCCATAATGGGATTGTATCTGACTTAAAACTCTTCCAACAATCTGCAGAGATATTGATACAGGGATCTTGGCGTTAGCTTAATATGATCCAATGCTCAACAATTTTACTTTAATAAAATGTAATGCTTTCAGCTAGGAAATGAAAGAATGACATTGGAGAAAATGGCTACAAATAACAGGACCAACCTTCCTTGCATAGCCACCATAAGCTACCCCACCAATTAAAGCATACTGCGAACCTGCAATACACATTTCAACCCTCAATTTCTATGTCGAGCATAGCCCACAATACAACCATGAATATAAGCCTCTGTATATAATAGCAAACAGCTGTAATGACTAGCAAGATTAACTAGATGCATGGTGCTACATTTTACAGTTCTTCTAGTTAAGGAGGATACAAAAATGAGAAATATTTACTTAATTTGTAGAGAAATGTAATGAGAGAAATAGGATACGTGGAGCTATATTACATACTTGGAAATAAGAAATATTTACTTAAAGAAAGGCACCTTAAACTTGTTAACGTGTGATGAGGTGGGAGACTTAGGCTGCATTTAGTATGCTTTATTGGAATGCATTCTAGGTCGATACTGCATTCCAAGAAATCATTACCAAATACAGCCTTGTCTTTCATCCATGATCCTAAAATATGGATCTACTATTTATTTTATACATTTGTCATCTCATCTTTTCAACCTCAAGATTTTGTGGATCCAGGCACCCCACCCCTTACTGATCTCAACTCTAAACTGTGGTTAAGGAGAATGAACTATTATACAGCTATACCTTGAAAGCGTTTGGAATCATATAGTGGCCTTTTTGAAATTAAGGCTGTGTTTGCTATAATTTCTTGGCATCCATTATGACCTAGAATGCATGCCAGACGCAGCATTAAGCTCACTAGTTAAACAAACCCATGAGAGAGGCCTTGCAACCTGTGCTGACAAAATACTGCAGATTTCCAACTAACATATGGAGTTTGCACCACATCTCAAGTGTTGGGATTGAAGAGGTTCAGAAGCTCTTCTACTTTATCACCACTTCAAATGGGAATTTTCACCAAGAGGTGACTGTTGGTGACTTGATGTGTGCTAAAACAGTGCTCTTAATAGCCCTCATTTTTATTTAAGAAGTAATTCATATGATAACAATCACATGTTTGGGGTCAACACACCTGAGGGACTTAAGTGGAGAAGGGAACTCTTCATGTGGCCAATCTCCAGATGGATGCCCTCGAACAGTCAAGTAATCCAAATAGCACAGAGATCCATTCTCCTAGTAGGAAAGAGAATCTATGTCATCTGATTAGACTACATTCAAAGGCAGACCCGGGGGTGCGGGGGGCCTGGCTATTCACTCCCTCCACCCCTCAAAAAAAAAAAAAAAAAAAAAAAAAAGCCTATTAAAGTCCCCCATATCCATATGTGCATAGATCTCTTAGAAGCTGGGTAAGACCCCAAGGAAATTGTGTTACAGACAGATTTTATTCAAATATTCCTCAAAAGAAGATAAAGGCTCTGAATAAACAGAGAAAGATAAGCAGAATACCATTTTCTGTTTTCTTGAAAAGTCCTGCTTTCTTCAAACTATCAACTGTCTGTAAGTTGGTGCCACCAGCCAACTGCAAAAAACCTTTCCGCCCAAGCAGAATATGGCAAGGTTTAGCAGTTATTCACAGATGGAATAAAAATTGTACATCAGTTTCCTTGGTCCTTGGTTAACATAGCTATTTAAGACACCATACCGTGAGGTCTATCACTTAGTGCAGCCAAATGAACAGCAAATGCAATAGCTTCCCTAGTGGCACCTTTTCCAATATCTCCACTCATGGGACGGCCATCCAGCTATGGCCAATAGAATGTGTCAGACACTTATAGAAATGAAAAGGCTAATTTGACTTGTAAAAAAGTGTCATAAGCATTGTAAGCTTCAAGTAGCTCTCTTGAAACTCCACACATTGCAAGGCGCACCTGCCATAGATTGTAGCAGCTAAGACGAGGACCCATGATTGAGAATACTCTGCTCATTGTAGCAGCGGTTGAATCCCCAATATATGGTAAGCTAACCTGGATGAAGTGAAAGGTTAATCGATGATCCCCAAGAAATCTACAAAAGTCACACACTTCTAATTCATATCCCAAAGCGCTGTGCACATCTCATTAGACCCACATTTTAAATCTTCTACAAATGTTTTGTCACCACCCAGGATGAATACCTTTCATTTTCTTCAACCAATTGCATCTTTTTGCCAAGGACTTCACAGGAAATGGACTCATGTCAACTCTCACATCATTACCAAAACCCTGAACAAACAATTTAATGGACTTTATTTCGGATTGTATCTGGTTAAAACCTAAGATGACTGTTTCTACTTTCTACCACCAACCCATCAAGACTCAAGAAGAGTCTAGTTCAAAGCATCACTTCATGCACTCAAATGCTATAGAATTCCAAAAGAGATAATGATATGATCTCATTTCAGGTAACAAGTAAATGCAAACTTGAATTTTAAAAATTAAGGATATCAATTCAATTTCAATACTTTTTGTCTGGTTAAGTACTTACCGCAACTAGCTTCACATGCCAAATTGAATCTCCCAATCTATTCCAGAGTTCTTCAAAACAATCAGTTTGCCTATAAATAAACAAATAATGTGAAGCTAATAAGTTTTATGAGGCATTAGTTAGGTTAAGAAGTTCAATATATAATTCAAGTCAATTTAACTCTTACTGTACCAATTTTGGAACTACTGACATTGTAAGAAATTCATTCCCACTACCTTCCACTAGTATGTATCTCTACAGCATCCACATCACTTCTCTTAAGAAGTTGAGCTGTCTCAGCTGCATCTCTGACATATGTAGCAGCTCCTAAAACAGCTTAACCAAGATTAGTTTAATAAAGCATCGTTAATGTTAGAACATCAAAGCCAACACTACTGAAAGTAAGAAGAGAAGAAATTTACAAGGTCCATTTACGATTATTATTTTTTTTTTTTTAGCACCGGCATCAATGGATAACAGGATGGGTTGATCCAGGGTGAAAAAGAATTAGAAGCCAACATGAGAGGAAAAAGAATAAAGAAAATTATACCTACTTATTTTATCATAGGGACATACAGGAATGCACCGGCCACAACCATAGCAACGTTCAGTTATAACTCCACCCTACATATGGATCTCATGTTTAATAGGACATAGGAAAACCGCAATACACAACATATTTGAAGTTGAAAAATAATATTGACTCCATATAACACCTGGAATTTACCACATGCAGCTTTGCCATGAGTAGATCCATCTTCCCTTGGTAACAGTTCTAGTGAAATTGCATTTGCAGGACAAACCATTTCACATGGTCTTGAACAATCAGGTGGACAATCCTCTGGATCAAATTCTGCCAAGATAGTACTGGATGAAGGTAAGTACTGAAATCAAACAATAAAAAGCAGAAGAAACCGTCATTAATTGTCATGACTCAACATATACTTCTTGTGCATGGGGGTGCTGGCAGCCAACATATAAGAGGTCCCAACTAGGAGATGTATGTCAGATACCAACCCAATCCCCCAGTATTAAAAAAAACTAGGGTATATAATAAGATAAGAATATTCTTATGAAATAGATCCTGAGTTTCCAAACCAGTGTGATAAAGCATAAAGTGGGTGACCTTGGCAATACAGATACTTTACTTCAATATTGAACCACATGATCCCATGCCTCTGATCAAGGGTCCTTCTTTCTTCCCTTTTTTTTTCCCTTCCGCTGACAGGTTTTGATCAAGGGCTTTCTATAGACCATCGTTCCCCAACATATACAGAATTTAATTGTTTATATGGTTAGGATTCTTACATATGGCTTGTTTCATTGATATAGTTTATCTCCAAAATGGGGGACAACGACTGGCCTGCTGGATTAATATGCATCCAGTAACTTGCATGATCTAGATGTGTTAAGTATATCATCCATCCAATGTTCTTGGATGAGTTTAATGCTATAACACTCAACCATGTCAAATGGCATCCACAAATGGACATGGCACCATGCCTATTTAACCTGCATTGTCTTACTCAAACCAAGGTTTGCCTAGATATAAAGAAGGAGCAATTGCCATCAAAAAGCGCATACCACCCATGGGATCACCAGCTTCTTCTTCTCATATAACTACCTTTAACTTAAATAATCCTATTTAAACAACTTCAAGACTTACTGGGTAATGGGTATTTAACTTCCACTCCATTTAACCACTAATTGGATTTTTTATTTTATGCTCAGGATTCAATTTGTTAATTTTTTCTGTCCAAATATATCAGAACCATCAGCATTATCATCCTTGCTATCACAAAGCAGTGACCAACCACACACACACACACACACAAACCAACACACACAGAGAAATACTAAGTGGGTGTGTATTTGGGTATTACCAGCTTTGCGGAAATGGAGATCTTCGTCGTCGTTAACACTGATCATAACCCAAGGCCGTCGAAGGAGACCCCCAATCTCTTCCGCCACATCGATACCTTCGTTCACCGCAGTCACCACCGATTCATCCGCCGCACAATCAATGCAATCAACTGCAAGCGTTCATCATCCTCGAACAAGACATTCAGATTCCAGCCAGACGCTAATGAAATAAAGCAGAGAGCCAGATTGATAGATATTCCTCACCCCCAGCCAAAGTGTAAACGAGAGAGAGATTTCTGATATCGACGACATCCTGAAATAAAGCTTTCAGGAGTGGTGAAAATTAAAAAAAAAAAAAAGGGAAAATTTCAGCTTTTCTGGAGGGTTTAGATACGCTTTAATCATCACCTCAAAGCTAGCGCCGCAGATGAGCTTGACCCAATTCCCCTTTCGGAGGGATTCGTGTGGGGAACTCGAAATCGATGGGATTCCAATCGTTTTGATAAGGTTTTTAACGGCTTCAAAACTCTTGTTGTTGTATCTCCTATGCTTCTCTTTCACTGCAGGAAAGCAGGAAAGAAAGTAAAGTATGCTGTGTGTGTGTGTGTGTGTGTGTGTGAGAGAGAGAGAGAGAGAGAATTACCTTCTTGGTGATGCTGTTGTTGGGGAAGAAGAGAAGCATAGCAGGGAAAGCTCAAAGCCATTGGAACAAAAAAAAAAAAGGCAAAGCTACTACTTGAAAGTGACCATAGAAATGAATGACAGCTCCGTCCAGAGAAATTATCTGCAAACCTGCAAGTATGAGCGCATCAGCGCATCTATATTTTCTCACTGCTCACAGCCCCCCTTGAGCCTTAGATTACTCAAGTCCCCCTGATGCTTCAAACAAATGAGACACCTCTCCTACTTAGAAAGCTCTTCTAAGAGCAACAATGGTGCCTTATCCTAAGGAAAGGTTGTGCCTTTGTGTGGCATACGGATATGGCATCAACGTTCAGAGAACCCTTTATAAGTACTTTATTATCTTCAATTTTGATATTTGTCATTCTTGATATTCAATTTCTACCCAAAAAAAAAAAAAAAACTTTGATGTTCAATTATTAATGATCCATCTTAGGGATGTGTTCTTAATAAGAAAGAAAAAAAAAAAAAAAAAATATATATATATATATATATGCATACTTCAGAGTGTGTTTGTCAATCCTCTCTGGTAGTGGTTATTCTCCATTTGAGATTCAGTTGTTTTTTTGGTGTAATGGCCATAATTAGCATCTGTTTTACTTGGACTCATTGGTGGTATCGAACCAACAATTTTTGACTGTTACTTGGGTTGTCCTCATGACAGTCAAAGAAATGGAAAAATTCATTTTACTATAGGGTTTACAAATTCCTTCCTAAATTTTAGTATTTCTCAAAATGCCTTTTAAGATTCTGTTTCTTTGACTATCACCAGGGTTGCAACCCCAAAAAACAGTTAAATTTCGATCCAAACCAATTAGTGTTTCGAAGTGCTAAATAGAATCCCAATGTTAAAATGTGAAATGTTTGGATTAGTGAACTTTAGCTAACTCATATTCCTCCATATTTCCTCTTAATGTATTTAGTGTCACTTAAACTTACAAACCTCAAATTCTCCAATGATTAGTTTTGAGTGATTCCTCAACCAATGAGGCTGGCTAGGCCACTGTTATAATGTATCAAAAGAGTTTTAATTCATGGGACTTGGTTATGGTGTGATAGGAGATGAGGTTGAGGTTGACGCCATGGAGTCTTCTTCAAAAGGTTGAAGGAAGCGGGAAGATGAGATACCAATCAGTAGAGGTATGGCCTTGGGAGTAATTTTATATTCTACCTAAAGTGCATTTGATTTGTGCTAAATTTACTAATTTTTCTCTCAATTGCTTTTAACAATTCAGTGGCAGTGTTTACTCACTTATTAGCTCAAAAAAATGAGGATGAATAGGTGGAGGTAAGGGTGTCAACCGGTTGGACTTAGTCGGGCTTAATCGAACCTCATCCTTTTTCCCCTTGCACTGTGACCACTCGAATAGTTTGTCACGCTTGCATATGATGGGTTTGGACACTTTTATAAACGGTTGATCGAGTTTTGGTAGTTACTAAGCCATTTATCTCTAAAGAGGTTTTAAGTGTATCAGGCTAAGGTTGTGTGTAATAGTCATCCAGATATTTCTGTTCCAAGGAACAAAAACATGGAATAAAATGATTGGTGTCAATTTTTTTTATTTTTTTTTTTAACGAAAAGGAAAAGAATGCTAAAAATGCAAAATGATGGTACGACGAAACTTTGTTCCATCATTTCAATTTTGTTCAATTATAAAAAAAGTGAACAACTATGGTAATCGTTCCTAAAACAAGTTCATCAAATACCATTTTTTTGTTTAAAAACGACATTTTGACACAAAAACTGAAAATTCTGTGTTTGACATTCTAGAACCCAATGACTATCAAACGCAGCCTAAATAAAAAAGCTCTAAACGGGCTCTCAGTTACTGATGGAAGCTTTGATAAGATCAGAAAAAAGAGGCTGGAGAACACTGCTAACAAATTCTTCAGAGCTTCGAGGATAACTAATGAGATAAAACATATGTGCACATTGCCATGGACAGCTTTGAAGTTTGAAGTGGCCAACCTCCTTAAGAAAGAGGTTTATGATAGGTGGCCATGAAAAATAAAAAAGTAGCATTTATCCATAACCCTTTAATAAAGATCTTCTCATGCATTCTCGCTGTTATACCAAAGCCACAGTTTGAAGTTTGAACAATAAAAACATTTAAGAACAGTGAACATATTACAGTTAACTTTTCTCCTCTTTTGTAGGGAAACTCGTCCCTGAAATAAATTTAAAATAAAAAATAAAAAATCCATCACCATAATCAAACATTACTCAATCCTGCCCATCACAGGAAGGGAAAAGGAAAAAGGCCTCAAATAAGAAGTTCAAACACTCCCGCAAGAAACATTACGGCAATCGGCAATTCAGCCATTATTAGAGAGATATGTACACTCAAGGAAACAAACTACTTTGCTTAGGCTCAAGGATAGGGGGTAGTACACACGGGAGCCGGCAAGAAAGGAAATGGAGCAACAGAAGCATATGCTACAGGGGGGCGTGGTTTGACCCCGATAGAGGACTCCCTCCTTGGTTTGTTCTGGGAGTTGATTTTCTTGTTCTCTTGTTCCCAAGTTCCAGATGATGTCAGTTTGACAAGCAGACCAGGATTTGTTTCCACAAGGTCCTGTTTATCATCAGATATGCGATGAAATAGCATCCCAGACATAAATACAGGAAGATAGAGAAGGCTGGCATGGAACATCCTCCTGGCATTGTTTGTGGTGCGGTCTCGGTAAAATGAAAATGCTGCAGCACCCATAGTAAGAGTAAGAAGTGTTGACTCAAGACAAAACCATCCAGAAGTGACACCCCCTGCATACATAGAAATATTGAAAAGGTTACATAGGAAGAATCATATACAAAACTGCTGACAATACTAAATATGGTGACATAATTTGCAAACCATCATAATATTTAGATGAGAATCATATAAATTGGGTCACGCTCAGAACTAACTTGTCTGCTAGAAAAAGACTCACAGCTCATCCAGGGTTCATGTAAACATGCACTCTAAAATATTATTTGAGCGTTTCAAGAGTGGGAAAGGTGGATTAGATTTTCCAATGCCAGCTACAGTTGCTTATTAGGAAGTTGGGATGAGAAAAAGAATATTTCACATTAATAAGATTGAACACCTATGGGATTTATTTCAAAAGAAGATAAAAGAAATACAATCCTCCCCCTTCCTCTCCCACCCCGACCTACTCGGGAAAAAAAAAAGAGCAATAAATGCATGTGAACATAAACAACGAGACTGCTTCCTTCGGTTGCAGCATGATGCAGGAAGTTGGCACCTCAAGTTTGACAATATACAACAAAGCACAGATCAGGGAAAATTATAAGTCCAGTACCCTGCCATGTGAGCCCACCTAAATAGAATTTGCAGAAATGATTTATTGCCAGTATGTTTAACGGAAAGGAAAGAGGGTGGACAACAAAAAAAAATGGATCCAGTAAATGTGAGAGCAAAAGGGAACCGTTACAAATCATTTATCAAATCTCCTGTTTTTGCCTTACTACAAAATAAGAAAGCCTCAAGAAGACAGGAAAAACTCAAATAACATATATATTCAGCAGTTTCTTACATAAATAAAATACAAAAAAAGGAACGGAAAGAAAATGCACAAAGCTGATATAAAATCCCTAGAAACCCCTTTTAAAAAATAAAAATAAAAAAAAGTGTATCCATGTCGATGTCTTGATTACACAAAACAAGACTTTAGGATATTTCAATCCATGTCGTAGCCTCTGCCTGCATCGGTTTGCATAATCTCCTTTAGGATTTTTTTTTTAATATTAATTGTCAATTTAGTATTAGTATATTTGAACTTCTGTTATTTGTAATAATTCAATTCTTTCTAATATAGTATTCAATTTACTATGTCCATGCATCAGTTGCTTCGCTCTAATTTTCTTGGTCAACTTAACAAACTTAATGGATACTAAAATAACAGAGCAGGAAAACACATTTCAAATCATTATTTATATCTGTCTCTCTTTATGTTTTCCTTTTAGTAGAGGGCAAGGGGGCTGAAACCCAATGAAGCGAATCTGACTTGAGCCTTAAGACATATTGATGGAGAACCCTTAGGGAAGGGAGGGGAAATCAGAGTAAAGATGGGGAAAAAGGAGGATCACACTCACACATTCATTCAATAATCAAATTGCTCTCTAAATCTTCAATCGATTACAACCAATATATAGGAAAATAGGAACATGAAATTAGAAACTTAACTGGAATGGAAACTAGTCTAAACTAGGAAACAACTATAAAAAGGAAACCAAAGCAAGGAAATAAATCCTACTCCTACGTTCAAGTCTGGAAACTAAAAGCATGAAATAAAATACTAAATAAACTACTAATTTTATTTCCAACCCTTGTTGGACCAAAACCCTGGGCTGGACCCGTTCTTCTTGGCTCTTGGCTTCCAAAGCCGGTCATGCTGGTCCAACCAAGAAAGGGCAGCCGTATCTGCATCAACTCTCCTCCTCTGAAAAGAACTCGACTCCGTCGAGTTAGGGAAAGGACCGAGGAGACCGTCTGAAGGAATACGCTGAATGAGGAATGATCCCACCATCTTCTTGAGCCTAATTTCAGGGAGATCTTTGGCAGGATGAAACTTCATAGTCTTGTTGGCATACTTGAAGGCATAGGTATTGGCATAGCCACAATGCTGTACTTTCTTATCAAACAACCAAGGTCGACCAAGAAGGATATGGCACACCTTCAGAGGGAGGACATCACATTGGACTGTATCCTTAAATCCACCAATAGAATATGTGACCAAGCACTTATCTGTGATTTTGAGATTAGTGTTGTTCACCCAAGCAACCTTGTAAGGATTAGGATGTGGTTCTGTATTCAATCCCAGCTTACGAACAGCGTCTTCAGAGACAACATTAGTGCAACTGCCTCCATCAATGACCAAGGTTAGCAACTGATCATTGCACTTCACACGAGTCTGAAAAATACTACTGCGGTGCCAATCTTCATTTTCAGTGGCCTTCTGAGTGGTCAACACATGACGAATGACATAAAAAGGATGTTGGTCATCGTCACTGAGAGTGTCATTGACTTCACCTGTTGCACGCTCTTCTCTTAAATCAACTGTGTCAGAACCAAGTTGCTCTTCGGGAATATATGGTATAGGAGAATCCTTATCAATAAAAGCAACCAAACGGCCGGGACATTGGGCACTGATATGTCCAAATCCATGGCATGAGTAGCATCGAACTGTAAATTTTGAAGAATCAGAAGGTTTATCTGAACCACGCCGAGGGGGTGAGTATGGGCGAGTATGTCGTGAAGATGACATTTTAGAAACATGTCGAGGTGGAGAATACGGCTGACTAGGTCGTGAAGAAGCCATAGATATAGCACTTTCCCGTGGCTTGCTAGATGACCTCTCTTGGGTAAGAGACTGTTGCCAAACGGAACTAGTACCTCGAGAAAAAGTATCTACAAAATTTCTCCGGTTGTATGGGCGTTTCAGACTTTCCTCAACCTGATATGCTACTTGTACGGCGTCTTCCATTGTAGGTAGGCGACTAGATGCAAGGGCAGCACTAAGTTGAGGGTGCAAACCATTGCGAAATTGGGCCACTAAAACTTCTTCATCCCGCTCAAAGTCAGAACGAGTGGCCAAATAATAAAATCTAGCAACATACTCCTCAATGGTCAAATTCTCTTGTTTCAACTGTGCAAATCTGAGATGCATGCGTTGCTTGTAATCAGAAGGCAAGAATCGTCGATTCATGACTTCATACATTTCAGCCCAAGTATTGACCATACCAATGCCTCGGGTTCGGTTCTGTTCTGTTGTTGTTGCTTGATCCACCAGACTCGAGCTGTGCCTTTCAGTTTGGCCTCTGCAAATAGGATCTTTCGAGCCTCAGTCAACCCGTACCATCTGAAGAATGTATCTAAACTGTGAATCCAGTCAAGGTACAATTCTGGATTATTGTCTCCATAAAAATCAAGGACATCCAGTTTTGCTGCTCTTTCTGCTCCATCATCATGTCTACCAGTCCCATATGGTGGTGGAGGTGGTGGTGGTGGTGTTACTGGCAGATCCTGTGGAGTGGTGTTGGAAGAATCCCCAGACTGAATGGGACTCTTTCCTTTATCTGCTGCCACCAAACGATCAATAGAAACTTGCATAGATTCCACCATTGTCTTTAGGGACGTGACCATGTTAGTTAGAGCATCAAATTTTGTATCAGTTTCTCCTTTATAGGAATTCAGCTGTTGAACAACTTCACTATTGGCTACCATGGTGATGAGTAACAAAATAGCGCTCAAAGAATAATGTTAGAATAGTAAATAACTGGAAGCTTAAAGGGCAGGGACAGAATAGTAAAATAATTTTTTTTTTTTTTTTGGAATTTCAAATTAAACCACAAAAGGGTGTGTCAGTCACGTGTGGGACAGGGGTTTGATTTGGAAATAAAAATATATGGGACAAAAGGGGAATAAAGGAGAAAGGGAGGGGTATTTTAGGAAATAAAAGATAAATAAAAAAAAAGGAACAAAAGGGGAATCGTGGGGGTGGGTTTTACCGACCAAGGAGTTTTCTCCTTCTTGGAGATGGAACCAGAGGAGAAAGGGGGAAGCCCAAATCGAACCAGTTATGTTCCTCGCTCTCTCTCTTCTTCTTCGTCTTCTTCTTTCTTCTTCTAGCTTCTATCTCTCTCTCTTCTCGACTTCCCTTTCTTCTCGGTTCTTTTTTTCTTTTTTCTTTGCTGTCGGACACAGAGAGGAGGCGGCGGCTGCTGTCGGAAGGGAAAAAAAACGACAGAGGAGGCAGAGGGCAGGGGGTTCTGGGATTTTTTTTTTTTTTTTTTGGCTGTTCTCTGTCACGGTAGAACCAAAAACAGAGAATGGGAAAAGGAAGAGAACGAAGGAGGATCCTTCGGCTCTGATACCAAGTTGATGGAGAACCCTTAGGGAAGGGAGGGGAAATCAGAGTAGAGATGGGGAAAAAGGAGGATCACACTCACATATTCATTCAATAATCAAATTGCTCTCTAAATCTTCAATCGATTACAACCAATATATAGGAAAATAGGAACATGAAATTAGAAACTTAACTGGAATGGAAACTAGCCTAAACAAGGAAACAACTATAAAAAGGAAACCAAAGCAAGGAAATAAATCCTACTCCTACGTTCAAGTCTGGAAACTAAAAGCATGAAATAAAATACTAAGTAAACTACTAATTTTATTTCCAACCCTTGTTAGACCAAAACCCTAGGCTAGACCTGTTCTTCTTGGCTCTTGGCTTCCAAAGCCGGTCATGCTGGTCCAACCAAGAAAGGGCAGCCGTATCTGCATCACATATTTAGGGGAGCTAATCACACCCAGATTATGTGTGAGAAGCAGGAGCTAGACCCCACGCAGGCAGGGGTTGGTTTGGGGTTCTCCGAATTCTGGTGCTAAAGATTCCAAAGCATGATTGTTTATTAGATAACCCATGTTTTTACCAGAAGCTAGATCCTAGAATCTGAAAAGTTCCCTGAACATGCACTTAGTGAGCTAAAGATAGAGCCATCTTGACATCCAATATGGTGATAGAACATTAAACACTGATGTGTTGTCTATATATAATTTTGGTTCACATATTTTTCATTCCACATCCACGGAAGAAGGAAGAAGGAATGACAGTATATCATCTCATCTGATAAATTTACCCAAGACTGTCAACATAAGAAACACCAAAGCTCATGATTGGCCAAATTACGCAACTAGACATCTACAAGATCATATTTCCAAGAGTAGGCCCATACACGTTAATTGCCTGAATCTACATAAGAACCAACCATTTCTTTCTAGACTTCTTGAAGGTCAAAACAGTTCAGCTAGAGTGCTATATACTGAAAGAAAGAAACAAAGTAGATACTAAAAGAAATTCATAAAGGAAAACGCTTTATGTTCAGCACTACAACTTACAGTCATAAGCTATAAAGCCCAAAGGAAGCAAATATAGAGAGTTCCTCAAAGCCACCAAGGCAGTTCTCCGACCAGAAGCATCAAAAAGAGAGATCATTTTAAACCTGAATATGTAAAAAAGAAAGAAGGATAAGAGAGCAAGCTACATCAATCAAGTCAATGATTATGGATGAGCAAGTTTCCCCTCTGACTTCCACCTGGACCAAAACATGAAGAAATTACACCATCACGGCAGGTTCAGGACCCAGCATGTAAGACAAGACTAACGCAAAAATCAAGCTGCCTAAACAATCCTAATCATCCGACCACCCTTTCTAATACTCTTCATCAACCCTTCCACTATCATCCATTGATAAAGAAAAATGGATACTGATCAGATGTTTAGGGTCATGTTATCACACCAACAATAAACCTGCCTTGACAATACTAATAATCTGTCTACTGCTTTTGTTCCACTTCACTACATTTTCCACATTCATCATTGAAAAGAAGGAAAATGACGAGACATTTAGGGTCACGCGATCATGTCAACTTTGAAGGATCGATCCACCAGTCAGGACTTATAAGAAGCAAACATACCCTCCAGCAGCATAATCATTCCGGCACAAATATGCAAGCGCCATAAAATGGGGTAACTGCCAAAAGTATAAAGCTGCTGGAAGAATCATCCCGTTAAGTGAAACCCCACCAGTAGCTGCTGCCCACCTAGAACCAAATCAGAGGAAGGTGGAAATATGTAAGTATTTTTTTTTTAGGGGGGGGGGGGGAAGGTGGAATATGAAATCAGATTTTATGAAGATTAAATCATCAATCAAAACCATCTCAACATATTCCAAAATTTAAGATGCAATGAATATCATCCAAATTCAGAGAGAGTTACTTCACTTACCCTTCACAACAATAATCAGCTTTTAATCTAAAAAATATATAAAGTTATAAACAAAACAAAGCAAGGAAAATTGTGGCATACCCAAATCCAAATAAGAGAATCCACAGAAGCTCTACACTGAAAGATGAAATGGTTGGAGGGGAGAAAGAAATTCCATTTACCACCACCCCCAAACTAAAAGGCAAAAGCTTAAACTTCATTCATTAATTGTTATCAAGAGAAGAGAAAGATCAACTAAAAATATTTCCAATGTGTATGATCTAGAAACACCTCTAAGCCGACCCCATTAAGTTGGGAAAAGGCTGACTTTGTTGAGTTTGTTGATCTAGAAACACCTCTAGTAGGCTCCTCTACCATGAGCACATTTATGTGGTGGCATGTAAAACTCAAAGCCTGCTTCAAGAAAATCTTTAGAGGCCATGTGATAACCCAAATTCTTGGACACATAATAATAATACTGACCACTGTTGTAAGGCTTTTCACCCCAAGGGAGCTCAGAAGGCTAGAGATGCAATCTTACAGGAGCAATAATCCTCCGAAGGCCGGTGTCTCAAGGTGTCCGGTGCAAATGATGTGGATCTGTCACATGATGCAGTTGAATTGGAATGGATTGATCAAAATGATCAACTTTGGAAGCCTAGGCACAAGCTTGGAAGGCCTACAAGAAGCTGGCAACAGTCTAATGGGCCAAGATTGAGTCTTCGGTAGCCATACTATAAGTTTGGGTGATGTAGTACTGTAATTGAAGACTCAAAACCATACAAAAAAGAATCTTCTCTCAGATAATAAAGTCCAGACTATGAAGAAATAGAATAAATCAAAATCAAGTATTCAGATGAACTAAAAATTCAGATCAAGTTCTGTGTTCAGGGTATAAAAAACTTGCTCAAAATATCAAATTGATCTAATGGTTGGATCTGACTTAATGATTCAATCCTAGTGATACTAGAAGAAGGGAATTTCAGCCAAAACAAATTAGACTAATAATTAGGATCAGTATAATGACCAATCAAAACTGATGGCATGACGGAAATTTCAGCAATGATAATCCAATGGAATAATCAAATCGAGTCAATAATTTAGATGAGTAGAACTTCAGTAAAGGAGATAAATGGCAGAATAGGAATTCTCAAATATGAATAGATCAGCAGGTCTGATCAGTAAGAACCTCTGGTCGAAGATCTCCTTGAGGATGAAGAACAACCTTCAAAAATTTTAGGATGATCTGATGGCCAGATTCCCTCAGTTAAATTTCGAGTGAAAAAAGGCATTGCATATGAAATCCCAGATCAGAATATGAACTGCAGAAAACAAGAAGAATACTTAACTTGATTAATGGAGGAGGAGGAGGAGGAGGAATAAAATTAAGAATAAGGAAGACCACCCGGGCTCTCGCTGCAAAGTGGTTGGAGGATCAAACACCAACCAGCCTTGATCACACACAAGGATCCTTGATAAAACAAACACAAGGAAGATCTCTACACAGTGAAGAGAACAGCAGCAGTTTCGCTTTTTTCAAAATAAAATGTTGGTATGAATGACTCCCGTGGTACTCTTTTATTGCCAATGACGAGATAGAGTTCAAGTTGGTTAAGGAAATTCATAACTGACTCCACTTACAAGATAAAGTACTTTTCAAATGTATTAAACTAACCTATGTCAACTTTGAAACATCAAAAAAATTAAAGACTTAAAACAATAACAAATATCTGACTTAAATTAGACCACCGGTTTGACTGGAATGAACAAAAAATAACTAAACACAAATGAAACCAACTTAGGACAGAATTAAAAGACTAAACAAAACTAGGCCACACTAGGCTGGTCTCTCTTGGATCTCTTGTGGTAGGTCTTCAGATCTGCATCAGCTCTCCCCGGCATTTGTCTCTAACGAATGGGTGAATGACATGTAACGTTCAAACAAATTCAGATCGAGATGTTTGAAATCATCTGCATGAATCCGTTGTCGTGTCGTTGACGACCTTTCCATTTGATGAGAAAAGCATGATAACCAGTGCCACGACTAGTGGTCTTGTGTCATCCAATAACTCAATTACATCATCAACAGGTGGCTTTAGTTGTGGCAGCCTCGGCATTATTCCATATCACCATCTGAGTAATGTCCCACATAAAAATGTAGATCAACCACGTTGAAAAATATTACTTACGGTCATGTCATCAGGCAATTCGAGCACATAAGCATTTAGTCCTACTCATTTTAGCATCTTTCAGGGACCCATATTCCTCAAGTGGAGTTCAATATTTGCACCAATTTGAAACCTCTCGGGATTAACACGAATCATCACAATGGCTCCCAGTTTGAACTCCATGTACCATCAATGACGATCAGATGTAGCTTTATACACATTGTTGCTCAATGTGATCCAGTGTCGAACGTCTGCATGCACCACAATAATGTGGCGCAAGAACTCATTAACCTCAAGGCTGACTTGAGCTTGTGGTGGAAGTAGAACAAGATTGATAAGTCTTCGAGGCTGAATTCAAAGAGGTACGTCAAATGGAGTATGTCATGTTGTCCTATTCACTCAACTATAATATGCAAACTCAGCAATGTCAAGGACGGCTGGCCATATCTTCTCATAATTTCGAACAAGACACCTCAACAAATTTCCCAAGCTTCTGTTTACTACCTTTGTCTATCTGTCAGTTTGTGGATGAAATCTGGTTGAAAACTGCAGTTTGGTGTTACTTTTCAGCAACAATGTTTTCCAAAAGTAGCTCATAAACTTGACGTCATGATTAGAGACAATGCTTCTTTGAAGTATAGCTTTGCAATGTGAGAGGCATAAAAAGTCTTGCAACTTGGCAAAAAAAGGACTATCTTTGAAAAATGATCAACTACCACCATAATGAAATCATATTGCTCACGAGTAGGAGATAGTCCAAGCAAAAAATCCATGCTTATGTCCAACCAGGGTGCGTGAGGAATAGGTATAAAAATGTATTTTGCTTTGTTCCTTTAGCAACTTGGCATACTAGTCATCTTTTGATCACATGATCGACATCCTTCGATATGTGCAGCCAATAATAACAATCTATGACCTAAATAAGAGTCTTGTCCTTCCCAAAATGTCCTCATAGACCTCCCCCCATGGAGCTCCCGAATAATGTGATGATGTAGGGATGAGTTTGGAATACATAGTTGAGATCCCAAGAACAAATACCTATCAAGAACTAAATATTTCGGATGTTGTCCACACTGCAGTAACTCCTACAAAGCTGGGTGGAATTCTTGTTAGATGTGTACTCACCTCATACCTGATCGATGCTAACTGCATGCGCTGAAAAGGTGTCAAGTGTTAACACATTTTGACTAAGTGCATCAGCAACAGTGTTCTCCTTTCCAACCTTATACTTCAATTCAAATGTGAACTCTTGTGAGTAGGCCACCCACTTGGCATGCCGGTAGCTAATTGACTTCTGAGAGTGAAGGCGCTTGAGCGCCTCATGATTAATGAAAAGGATGAACTCTTTACGATAAGATGATGCCTCCAATTATGTAACACTTGGACCATGGCATAGAGGTTCGGATTATAGGTTGAATAGGGATGTTTGGCCTCATTAAGCTTCTCGTGAAAAAAAGTGATATGATATCCACCCTGCATCAATACGTCTCCTAAACCAATGTGTGAAGCATCTGTAGTAACTTCGAATACTCGATCAAAATCTAGTGGGCATAATACGGGTGTCTCTGTCATCTTCTTGATAAAAAGAAATACTTATTCGTTGGTGCTATCCATTCAAACTTGCCTTTCTTCTGCTTCAAACCACTAAGTGAATAGTGCCATGACTGTGCTGAAATTGGGAATGAACCTTCTGTAGAATGATGCTAAGCCATGGAAACTATAGACCTAATGATGGTCGGGTGTTGGCTAATCAAGAATGTTTTTGACTTTGTCTAGGCCAGCTTCTATTCCCTTTCAGGAGACAATGAACCCAAGGATATAACCTTAGGATAAAGATTGATGTAGAACTTCTCATTGTGGAGCATTCTCAAGACTTGTTTTAATTGATCAATATGGTCTTTTGGACGCTTGTTGTATATCAAAGTATCGTAAAAGTACGCAATCAAAAAACGACCAATAAAGGGACAAAGTACCTGTGTCATAATCCTCATGAAAGTGTTAGGTGAATTCTTCAAACCAAAAGGCATGACTTTCACTCGAACTGTCCATCCTTGGTCTCAAGACAGTCTTCCAATCGTCTCTTTGCCGAACACGAATCTGGTGATAACCGCTCCTAAGGTCAAATTTTGAGAAGACCTCAACTCTAGACAGCATATCTAACATATCATCAATCCGTGGAATAGGGAACCTGTACTCAAGGATTAAAGTATCGGTATCGGTCGCCGTATCGGTCGACCAAAATTAAGATACGTATTAGAGGGTATCGTACCGTGTCGGATATACGCTAAAGATACGCACATAAATGGATATGAAACACCTTTTTAAACACTTTTGCATAAAAAAATTATTAAAAAAAGCTATTGATAACATGTATTATGCATAAACACTAAATTGAGGGTATCGCACTAAGAATTCAAGGTTTGTAGTTGTCCCATAAATGTAAAATCCTTATTCCCAACTTTAATTTCCACTTTAGTTAGAGAGAAATATGGTTGGCAGCAACTTTGGAACAAAAACCCCTCAAAAAATTGTGCTTTCTAAAAAATAGCCATCTTGGCCATTATATGACCGTAGCGCACTGTATCGGTACATACCGATACTCACCGATACGTACTAATCGATACATACCGATACGTACTGATACTCATAGATACGTATCCGATCGATACATACAAATACTCACTGATACTTACCCATACATACAAAAACGTATATTTCACCTCGATTTTATATTTTTCATAGAGTATCAGTACGTATCGATAGTGTATTGGTGCATATCGATATGTATCGTAGGATATATATATCGATACGAAATGATTTTAAAAATTTCATGTATCGTATCGGTGTGTCGTATCGGTCGGCTAAACTTAAGATACGTATCGGAGGGTATCGTATCGGTATCGGAGATACTTTAAACCATGCCTGTACTTGATGGAAATTTTATTGATGCTCTGTTTCCACACACATATGCCACGAGCTGTCCTTCAGAGTAAGAAATGCTGGTACAACTTTCATAATAAATCATCAACTTGATGCTTTAACTTTGCATGCTCTGTAAGGTTGAGATGGTAAGCTGGTACGTTTGGTAACACTGATCCATGTACCAAATCATGGCGTATTGAATGTCACGCATAAGGGGGAAATCATTTGGATTCTGGTAGCTCCTCAGTACTAAGTCTGAGAAGTCGGAAATTAGTTCTTTTTTGTTTTTGGGGATGAATAAAATATAGGCTTAGAATGCTTAAACTCTAGTAGAGGAGTTACTTCCCTAGTAACATGAGCCAAAATCATTCCAAATCCTGACTTTGAATTAATGAACTCTTGTGGTTGACTAACATCTTATTGTCAGCATCAACACCCTTTTGCTTAGTTCTCAAAGCCTTGCATTTGTAGAATTCAAAAAGGATATTGTAGCGTGGAAGACAGTATGCTGCCAATTAAACTAGAATACACACTGATTCTTTTTACCCCCCACCATCACATCATTATCATACATCCATGGTCTTCCAAGGAAGATGTCTATAAGCTTCATAGGTATCACATTGCATCACATATCCTCCTCATAGCGATGTAGCTTCAAAGGTGCCGAACAACACTGGTTTACTTCCAATGTGTTGCCATCCAGAAGAGAGACTTTGTATGGTTGGGGATTTTTTCAGTTGGTAGCACTCTCCACAAAATCCTTCGAAGTAACACTTACACAACTGCCACTGTCAACAATCACCTGTATAGAATGATTTCCAGAACACATACAACTTTTGATGATGCAGTGAAGTTGCCAATCCTCTCCCTTGGTTTCAGCCACTAAGATGCAGCTAACCACATGAATGCCATACGATTCTTCCTCACTTGCATCGGCTTCTTCATTGTCATACCCAATAACGTCTTGACCTTAAGTGGATATGGAATCAAGATCATCAGTACCTTCCTCCATGTTAACAACTGCATTCACTTTCTACATTGTGGACAAGCTTTTGCAAAGTTCCCAAACCCCTTTTAGTGATAACATTGTATCTTGGTGTTGCTAGTCATCAGTGCCTTCCCTTTATTGTCAAAACTTGCAGGGACTATCGCACGTGCAGGACCCATAGTCATGGGTCTAGGTGCTCGAAAAAATTTTTGGTTCTCCCCAGCTTGAATCCAAATCTTCTTCTAAAGGATGTCACCAACTCTTCTACACGTATAGCTTTCTCAAAACAATCCTTGAAACTAAAAACATCTGTGAAACCAATTGCCTTGTTGCAAGACTCAATCCCAATCTGAATCGAGATCAACAGATGTCGTCCTCTTCAGTGCCCATATGAGAAGAAAGAGAATCAATTTTTCCATGCATTAAGCCACTGATAAGTTCCTTGACGAAGAGAATTCAGCTGATCCTGTAGTCGAGCCCTGAATGTTTGTAGTAATAACTTCTCAGCTCTTCTTTATTCTCCTCCCAGGTAGTGGTTGCTCTCCCATGGTTCTCAAGGTTCCTCTCATAGTCATAGGCCCTCCACCACTCACTTGTTGCACCAACTAACTTACTTCATGCCAACTTCATCTTTCTTGTTTCAAAGTGTTTGAACCAGTCATAAAATATCTGTGGATAATGGATAATGTCTTCCACTGTAATCCTAAGTTCGAGCTTAACCTTCTAGTTGTCGTCAAGACGTCAATAAGGTGCACCAATAACCACAATTTAAGTAATTCCTCTCATGTTGTAAATTAAGACATCTATCTATGAGCCTCTGATTGTGGTTATTTGCTGTAGAGTGTGCCGGATGTCTCGTCTCACCTTCAAGCGGTGCATTACTACTGATGCAACTGGGCAATGGAAGGGGGATCTCTTTGATTTGGGATTTTTTTATTTACTTTCCTTTATTGGTTAGAGATTAGATTAGCAATCTTTTGTTTAGATTTGATTTTTATTTTAGTTGTTATTTAGGTTTAGTTTCCATTTTTAATTAGCGTCCAATGTCATGTCATTATTTTCTTTAAATAGCCTTGTAATGGAGAAGAACTCAGTTTTCAATTTGAAGAATTGAAGTTTGAAATTGAATATTCTTGCTTGGCTGAACCATGGCTGCCGATCCTCTTTCCTCCCTCTCTGAGATTCACTTTCTTCTCCCTTCTTTTCTTCTTCTTCCTTATTTTTTCATGCTGTGATTTTCCCCTTCTGGAGAACTCTGTTCTGAACTAACCCAACGGCCTTCAGTTGGATCAAAACCCTCTTGAAATCCATCTGTTAACTCTGAAACTTTGGACAAAGCATCTCCTAATCTGGGCGATCAGAAGCCCTGTGGTTTTGGTGGCTGAAATCCTTCTCAATGAAGATATCAACCTGTCATCCATGGTGGAACCAGTTACTGTCGCTGATTCCTTGTTTCAGAAATCTGCACTTTAGATCTACCTGATCTCTTGAGCTGCAATGTTCTGAGTTGACTCAGCAGGCTTTGGCAACTCCAAATCTGGAGATTAAGAGCTGTTGAAAGAGGCTCTAAGGGATGAAGCTCGTTTTCAACGAGACCCCTTGGCTGTCTAGAGGTTGAAGACAACCCCTAATATCATAATCGTGGCTTCTTGTTTCCAAGAGGTAATTTTCTGTCTTTTATTCTCTTGTCCTTTGTGTTTCCAAACTACCCCTACTTTTTCCCCTTTTTACATCCAACCTTTGCCTTAGTTTGCTTCCTAATTTATCCCTTCACAATAATTCCTAATTCCCTCCATATCCCATCATTTATTTGTACCTCCATTTACCCTTTAAGATCCCTTTTTAATTATAAGTCTGCCACTCCCTTCTAAAGTTCCATTTATTTACAATTCTGCCATTTAGTGAAGCTTTATTTCAATACAACTTGTCATTGGCTATTGTCTTTGTTTTATTGAGTGTCTAAATAGGCCCTAAGCGATCCGATTTCAGTCCTTGGAGCCTCTTTCAACAGCTCTTAGTCTCAAGATCTGGGGTTGCCAAAGCCTGCTCAGTCGACCCAAAATATTGCAGTTCAAGAGATCAGGCAGATCTAAAGTGCAGATTTTTGAAACAAGGAATCAGCGACAATAACTGGTTCCACCATGGATGACAGGTTAATCTCTTCACTGAGAAGGATATCAGCCACCAAAACCACAGGGCTTCTGATCGCCCAAATTAGTAGATGCTTCGTCCAAAGTTTCAGAGTTAACAGATGGATTTCAAGAGGGTTTTGATCCAACTGAAGGCCGTTGGGTTAGTTCAGAACAGAGTTCTCTAGAAGGGGAAAATCACAGCATGAAAAAATAAGGAAGAAGAAGAAAAGAAGGGAGAAGAAAGTGAATCTCAGAGAGGGAGGAAAAGAGGATCGGCAGCCATGGCTCAGCCAAGCAAGAATATTCAATTTCAAACTTCAATTCTTCAAATCTAAAACTGAGTTCTTCTCCATTACAAGGCTATTTAAAGAAAATAATGACATAACATTGGAAGCTAATTAAAAATGGAAACTAAACCTACATAACAACTAAAATAAAAATCAAATCTAAATAAAAGACTGCTAATCTAATATTTAACCAATAAAGGAAAGTAAATAAAAAAATCTCAAATCAAAGAGATCCCTTCCATCGCCCAACTGCATTTAGTGAAGCTTTATTTACAATACAACTTGTCATTGGCTATTGTCTTTGTTTTATTGAGTGTCTAAGTGGGCCCTAGGCGATCCGATTTCAGTCCTTCGAATCCGGATCCGAATCAACTACCTTGCATGGGTTTAGGGTTTTTGTTCTCCATTTCTAACAACCACTCCTTCATACTTCTCTGATTTTCATTCAAACTTCACTGTTCAGTAGTTATCTGCAGAAACATCTCCAATACCCTACTCATAGGATCAGATGTGTCTAGAGTTCTTAAGCTTTCCATCATAGCTCTGATACTACTTAATATAGTACTGTAATTGAAGACTCAAAACAATAACAAATATCTTGGTTCAACTGAACTGAACCAAAAACGACTAAACACAAAAGAAACTAACTTAAGACAGAATTAAAAGACTAAACAAAACTAGGCTATGGTAGGCTAGTGATGAGCACATTTATGTGTGAAATCTAGGGTAGTAAAACATGCATTTTACATATTTAGAATAGAGCTACCTTGGGTTTTACTCTCTTTTTGCAGGTTTTATATTTTCAAGGCCTTAAGGACTATCAGATGCTATATCTTCAATTTTACACGTAAAGAGGTCCTATTTCTTTTCATGGTTACGAAGAGGACAAAATTCTGAGCAAGATGGACGTGTTCAATTAAAAGTACACATTCGTTTGGTCACCCGTACAAATGATTATTCTTTTCGGGTCAGAAAAAGAATAATGGATTAGAACTGAACCGAGATGCAGAACCAGCCCATTTGCAGTTGTCCCAGAGGTACAAGGAATATTTTAAATGCCAACAAGGATCGATGGACCACATCTTTAAGTGATTGAAGATTTGTTTTTGGTAACAACAACTACCTAGTGTAGTTGGTGAGCTATGGTGTACAAAATTCCCTTGCTCACCAAGAGGTCTCAAGTTCGAATCTCATGGTTGTTTTTTTTAGAGAATTTGTTGAAGATTTCCTGCTTTTCATTCACTTAAAGCACTAAGGGCATGGAGGGGATTTCCACATCAAATTAGAAGCAAGGAAAATCGTGGAAGCAAGAAGAGAAGAAAAAAAAAGGAAAGAGAAAAAAAAGGGAGAAATAAAGATTGTTCAAATATTCTCTCTCCTCCACATCATCACCAAAGATTGTCCAAATCACACAAAGCAAGAAGAAAATCGTCCCTAGGAGAGAGAAAAAGAAGAAAAATAAATTAGAAAAAAAAAGGAAAGAAAATAAGCAAAAAAATTATAGAAAATTTCTCCAAATTTATTTCTCTCTTCTCTCTCCTCCATCTTAGCACTTTTGGACTCAAAAGATCTCACAATCAATTGTGGGTTTCTCCCTTTTAGGAAAGAGAAATTTGTTATCCTACCTCCCCATTCCCTATAAATACAACTCATGTAAGAGGAGGAGAAACAATTCATTCTTCTTCTAGTTTTTTTAGTTGCTCTCTCTTTAGTTTTAGTTCTTTTTTATCTTTTCTTCAATCACTTTTGTAATAGTTTTTTTTTATTTCAATTAATGCAAGCACTCTTTTATTTTTATTCAGCCCTTTTATGTTTATGATATATGCAATTGAGTTGTAATTTTTTAAGTTATAGTTCTAGGCTTAGATCTAGGTGACAAGATCACGAGCCGTGGAGTAATTTTTTTTTCAAGTTCAAGCATTGATTCAAGTAAGTAGGCTCCTTCAGTAGTCTTCTCTCCCCCCTCTCATTCCCTCTTCTGACTATCCTTTTTTTCTTAATTTAGGATTTTTATTTTCAATCGTTACATTATT
>NC_056562.1:21067686-21087130 GCF_013358625.1 Macadamia integrifolia
AATATATATATATATATGTATATAAGCTCCAAAAAAAAAAGTGCTTAGGCATCATTTGAAAATAGAAATTGAGTTTTTTTTTTCAAGAGATCTGGTACTGCTGTTCTGGAAATATGTGGTGAATCAGAAGGCTTCTCTTCTGCCCAATAGCTTCCTCCTCTGCTTCTTCATCTAGTTTTGATTACATCTGCAACCAGGTGCTGTCTCTTCAATCCTGCCTTCATATTTTCTTCCTTCTCTTGTTTATTCTGTGCTATTCTCTTTCTTCCATTCTACTCTTCAGATTGATTTCACAATTCCAACTGTTCTTGCTGATTATTGTGGTTGATATCAAATCTGAGATCCAGAATCATACTTGAAGCATATCTGAGCCAACCATTCTAACCGATCATCAAAATCTGAATTGTTTTCTCAGTTCCAATCCATAGTTTGAATACTAAGCAAGTTGGGAATCGTCAATAATCCAAAATCTGATTCTCAAGATTTCCCTACTGATTGATAGTCCAGTAAGACCCTTACACACGACCAGATTTGGCCATGGGTTTAGGAGCTACTGAATTTCTCTTATTTCCTCATTTTCTGCCCATATTTGGATTCTATTGACTTATATACAGATCCTGGCTAATCCTTTCCAGATTCGGGATTACATCATCACATCTTCCAACTCACTTTCTACAAAGGTTATAGACCTCAAACTTATCCCTCATAGATATAACAATAAACAAGTTTTATTTAATATTTTTCCTAAAAATTTTAACACTCGCAAAAATTTAGTGCATCGGTTTGCTTTATCTGTTTTGTTAACATTTTTTGACATGCCTAGATTTTGAAAATGAATTGTCTAGCTACAAGTTTGAGACAGCAGCTCTCATTAAAGCTCAGATGTAAAAAACAATGATTTAACCTTATCAACATACAAAATTTTAGCATGCAAATAGACACCTCCGCATGCGTACACCAGGGGAGGGAGAAGCAATAAATTCAAGCATAACTAATTTGTCGGCAACAAGGGTAATTAGAGAGTAGATTACCCAAGAAGTGGAGGAATGGCACCAACAACAGCCCCAACCCATGTATTTACTGGGTGAATTTGCTTTAATGGTGTGTATGCAAATGCGTAAAGAGCAAGAGTTGAAGCTGCAAGCCCCGCTGCTAAGGCATTAGCCTGCCAATATCATGTCATAGAAGCCATGCAACTATTAATCCCCAGACCAATTTCATTGCATATAGGCAGTGTAGGTCAAATTAGAAAATATTGTAGAAAGAACATGCACATAAGAGGTAGACAAAAATACTAGGACACCTTGTATGCCAACAAAGCTGTACCACCAACACCAATGCTAGTTGCCCAGATGGCTGCATGAGGGACTGTAAGACGCGCAGAAGGTAGTGGTCTCTGCCTTGTTCTCTTCATCTTAGCATCATTATTTATTTCAAACAACTGACACAAACAATGAGATTATTAGAACAGAAAGGGACTGCATACTACATAATTCCATAAGATAGAAACAAAATCAGCCTACACATGGCAAAATAGATATGCGGCCCTTTAGTTTTTCTCTTCCATTCATGGGAAATAGAAATTTTATCATAACACATAGAAATGAGTTGCCAAAAGAAATCTTCAAAAATAAAATCGCATAAATGCAATAAGGCTAAAAAATATTATTAAAAAGAAAAAATTGGCAAAGATTAATTATCAGCTTTCTCAATTGTTTAAGACATTGTTAAACAAAAGTTTTCAAGCTCTTTTTTTTTTCACATTCTTAAAGAAATTCTGCAAATGAAAGGTAATTCTACCACATCTGACAGCCACCTCATGACAATGGTCATAACTCTAATTTAGCTCTCTGGACCAAGGCAAGGTCTTCAATCTTCCTGTTCCAAAAGACCCTATGTGCCAAATTATTGAGGCTTCAACCCCTATAGGACAACTAAATACTTCTAACATGGTATCCATCGAGTTCCTAAAAGTGACAGCCATATCAGCTTAATCAACTTGGATGAACAAAAAAAAATAAGCCAATCCTATTGATATAAATGAGATGGCAAAGATGCTAAAACTTAATATCTCTTCTATAGTTCTATGTATTGTACACAACATTCCTCAAAAATGAGTTGCTAAATAGCAACAGATACTGGATGAAGTCAAACCATAATCATATATTTTAAAACATAAAGAACTAACCATATCAGCTACTCCAGTCTCCATGAAACTAGAAGAAAAACTCAAAAAAAAGTTGAATGGATAAAAACTCCTTTGCCAACTCTTAGCCTCCAGAAATATTGCATTACAAATTGAAAAGCAAAATGAGAAGACAGGGGGGGAGGCAAATGCACCTGCTTTTATTTTCTGATCAGATAATTCAGATCTCCATCTTTCAAGATTTCAAGGATTATTTGTTATAACTTCTACAAATGAACAGTTTATGTCGCCATTCTAAAGAAAGAATAGGTTCATAAGAAAATCAAATTGTGCATAATGTAAGTTGGTAATTACGGGATTAAAATCAATCATGTCATCAAAACAAAAAGGCAAAGACATATTCTCATTCCAGTACGCACCTGATTTAAGGAATTGGCAGATGCTGCAACCATCATGGTACCAGCACAAGTATGACAAAGTCCACCAAAGTCAATCGCACTGCCACTCCCAAGAACAAAACCAGCTCCAGAAGTCGCAACTACTAGCATGCTGGAAAGAAATCAGAGGGCAGGGAAGGCAAGTTAGCAAATACTCTTAGACTGAGAATCCATGCATGTAAGAGAGGGGGTGGGGGAGGAAGCAGGGAAATCAAAATGGCAACAAGGATTAAGAAGAGGAGTCCAAACTCCAAACTAAAAGAAAGATAAAGGGGAAGAGGAGGATAAAAAAAATGATAAGCATGCCCTTCGCATAGATTACTAACCTACGTTTCCAATATAAACATTAATAGGCCACCTATAGTGAAAAGAGTATATGGTCGAAAAGTAGAAACTAGGGAAGAAAATGCTCCAGAAAAAGTTTAGGTTCTAGATAGCCCACGCATGTAGTTAAGCATCATGGACTAGCTACATGATGATATTTTCAGGGGCAAATAGAGCAGTACAAAAAGCACCTCCATTAATGATTAACAAATCATCTGGAGATTCTGGACAAAGGTTCCCCCTCTTGCATTTTAATGGTGCTGCTAAGATTTGAAATTCGTCTATATGTCTAATGTGTCTATCAACAAGCATCAAAGCTAACACAGCTCAGCCAAGAACACAAGACCTGGCTTTGTCATGTTACACAATTGAAAAGTTACAGAGGAGCTCTCACATGCTTTAGAAGGGATTCAGAAATGGAAGTGGATAGCCCTTACAGCAGGCCTTAAAAAGACCTGGAGATTGGGGTTCAGAACTTTATCATAAGAAAAGGATTGAAAAATCATTATCAGTTAAATATGAGTTGAGATAGGTCAATACTAGAGGTCCACCCACCTGACTAGGCAGGCCTAATCTATGGCATCCCTGTGAATATCTCATTCTCATTGATGCCTATGTCAGTAAATGTGGAGGCCGATGAGCAAGCTAAATCAGTAGTTCACAGAAAAACAAGTTATTGGGGTTGTACATGTATCCTATCATACATAGTATATAGCCTTTTTTTTCTTCTTTTTTTCGGAGCTAGTATTTGGCAGTGCTCAAATGTTGTGATTCTGTCTTATCTCAAGCTCCTTTTTCCCCTTTCTTCTAATGAATCTATTATCCATTCAAGAGTGACTATGATCAAAAGAGTCCACATACTTCAATCCCATATAGGTTATTAGTAAACCAATTAATATGATAGCACCCCCCCCCCATGTTCCCATACTAGGCAACCTCTGGCTCCAAAAAGAGAAGGGAAATTTTCTTCTCTTTGACTATCTCATGAACTTATAAAAGCTCGCTAGTAGATCAACTAAACCAACACCTCACATTACTAACAAACTAGTTTATAACCAAGTAGCAATACTAAAGATTCACAAAATAAGGTAAATTAGTACAAATTAAATCATCAGAAACAAGTAATATGCTTATCTATGTCCAAATTCATCATTTTGATTTTCATGTAATGAAATTAGCTAGCAGGTCCAACCCAATAAACCAGGAAAGCTATATGATCAAACATTTTGAAGCAAGTTCCGCACCCCCCCCCCCCCGCCCCTTCCCTTTTCTTCTCTGATACTGAAACATAACCCTCAAATACTCCAAGTAATCTAATTCCCACCAGATAGATCCAAAAATGTTAAAATTCAAATAAAAGCTCAAATTTCTGAACACCAACCTCAACCGCGCCTTGGATAACTCCCAGTAGCACCGACCATAGTGCCGTATCGACTCCGCCAAATCTCTACCCTTCGACACCGACGCAGACGCCAAATTTGATGTATTGAAGTCCGCAGCGGAAGAAGCAGAACCGAAAGCTCCTCCTCCTTCAGATTTCTCCAATCCTAATTTCAACGAATGGACCGAAGAAGGTATTCCTGCGCTGGATGAGTAAAGGAGGGTCTGCAGGAGTCCTGTTAGGACCCCATGGGCTGAGAAGATGTCAGCAGAGCGAAGGGGGTTTGAGGAGAAGTGGATAGATGGAGTAGAGTTCGATACAGATAAGAGCTTAGAAGAGAAACTCGCAGAGTTCCTCAACATGGCGAGGCTATAAGGAATTGGGGATCGAAAGGGAGGGGCACAGAAGAAACGGGAGTTTCAGTGAGGAGATGGAACATCGACGTGGATCGATCTTTTTGATCTGGAAAGCGGTTTTGCCTCTAATTTTCATTAAATTTTTTTACAGATATACCCTTAACCGATACCAATATCCGATCCAGGATCGGTTGCGTATCGGTGTCGGCTGAGAACCCTGCCCACAAAGAGGAGGTGAGGAATCACATTGCACACGTGCACTCATTATGCTTAATTATTCTTTTTTAATCAAGAAAAGTATTTCACATGGAGAAGTGCGCCCCTATGCATGTATGATAAACAATAAGAGCACGTGAAGAAGCATCAACATAGGCATCATTTTCCATTTCATGAGAAAAGCTAATCATTTCACCACCATGTGTCTTGCAGTAGGGGCAAGATGGATGTTCCACGACTCTTGTATATTCGTCTTTTGTTTTTAGCTGCAGATTGGAATTTTTCTTTGTGAATTGTTAATTCTATTTCACTAACGGATAGCTATGCAAAAGGGAACCTACTGTAATATATCAGTCAGTTTTTTTTTTGTTTCAACCATTAGTCTCTTTTTAGGTTGTTTACCATAAGTGAACCATATCAAGTGGGTCATTATATAAAACCGAGCCTTAAGTTCTAGCCATGTAGCGGTTGTCATGATTTATAAAGCTCATGTTTTGGATCTCTACATCCGATGAAATGCATCCTTTTAATCATGTTTTTGTTGATTGTCATGACTCGTCAACTAAGATATCTGATAAAATGGCTCTCTTTATTATGAAATTGGATCATCTATATATACATTCATTGGATGCACATGTGAAAATCCAACACCTATTCATTTTACTTTATATATACTCCTCATTACCCAATAAATGACAATAAGTGGGACAAGTATTAGATCTTCACATGTACATCCATGTGAACGTGCGGAGGACCCAATCTTCTTTATTACAACATCATTTGTCTATTATAGTTATTTCTTTATTTATTATCTTGTTACCAATTTTATGAGAGTAATCAAAGTTTTTATAAACCCCATCCACCATCTGAGGTAGGTGAGGGGTATATGAAGCAAAATGGATAGGTGTTGAAGGTATGAATTGTTGAACATATTATATTCAGTGTCATTAAATTCACAATTAGATTATAACAATGTTTATTGATATTATTTTCATGTATGTCCCATGACCTTTTTGCCTTTAATTATTATCATGTTTGATAATTCATAAGCTCAAATCTTATGAACGCTTGGTCGACACAAGGGTTCCTTATTAAAATTTCAAACTTTGGCCAAATGGGATGGTTTGGTGCCAAAACAAATTATTAAAAAAATTGATGATTTTCCTTTAGCCAAGGTCAATGGAGACCAAGGTGTTCAGATGGCGTTGAGAGGATATCAGGAATAATTTATGACTTTGATATGCTTTGGGGAGGGTGATAATGTCATTAGGACTTTGATTTGTCTATCAATTGGTGAAACATGTCAGCATTATGCTGTGAGTAAGGTTGTTCATTGTCAGATGCAATTTCGTAAGACCACCCACCTAGGTGATTCATAATTTTTTAAAAATATTATTATTATTAGCGTAACAAGGGTGGGTTACGATGGAAAAATAACAAAATGGTGAAAAGACCAATACGTGATAGGTGATATGATACTTAAAGACTTATTAAGTGGGGTATTTTAATTATTTTTAATAGAAACCCCTGACAAACATTGTAAAATGGCATTTTTGTCATTTCAAAGAATACTAAAACAATGAGGATTCTCCTCCCAACTTATCTTCTCTCTCTCTCTCTCTCTCTCTCTCTCTCTCTCTCCCTGGGTAGGATTCGAGCTCTCCTTCATGTGGCTGTTATTGTTGAAGTGCATTGATTCTTCGTACAATTGATATTGTAAAAAGGAAAAGGGGGTTTTAGGGTTTTAGAAATCTCGAGTCGTCTTTATCATCATTGCTAGCTCAAGCTCTCCTTGAAGCGGCCATCGATGGCTAAAGAATGCATTTGCAGTAGAGTATTTCTTTGTGCACCTAATATATCAGAAAAAATAAAAAGGATTCAGGTTTTAAAAATCCATAATCATGTCGTTGATAGTGATTTGGGCGACAGTGGAGATCATCATCTTCCATTTCCAATCCAATAACCATAAATGGCACCACCACCTGGAGGATCAAGTCTCCCAGATTGAGAAGCCTCACGAGACTAACATGGAGGATCCTCAGAAAAGCTCGCAGGCATGAAACCTCTCAATGCTCTTCTTCTCAAAGAAACCGTCTAGCAGAGACAACAATTCGATGCTCTTGTCCAATCCAAAGAGGCGCTTGAATCATAGATCTCTCGGTCTTTGATCGGAAACAGAGACTGGAGTTAGAGAAGAAGTTCTTTGAGGAAGAAACCATCATTGTTGAACTTGAATAGAGATTGACCTAAGGTTTTGTATCTTCACGACTCAATCAACAACAGAGAGCTTGAGGAACAAAAAAGGAGAGCATATGAAGATATCAGATCTCATACTACTATCTTTAAAGCTAAGTTGGAGGAAAAAATCAATGGGAAGGAGAAAGCAAAGTAGGAAGTGGAGACGAAGGTGGTATAGCAGCAGATGGAGATCAATCACATCAACAAAGACTTCGTAAGTATAGTGATGAAGTTCTAGAGGATTTAATTCTGAAACGGAAGGAGGCTGATTGGTTGAGGTCGACAGTGGTTGAACTGGAGAAGAGAGAAGAGTAATGCTGATGCTCGTGAAGAGATTACACGTTTGCAAATGGAACACGATGAAGTTCGACAAGAGATGGAGAAGAAGTATCATGATTTGAAGAGAGAGATGGAAAGTGCAGTTAGAGAGAGGGAAGAGATTGAGGCGCCAAGAAACGAACATGTTCGTGAGATTGGATCCTTGAAGAAATTAGTGAATGTACTAATTGCTGATCTCAGAAGTGAAGAAGATTACTGAATTGCAACATGTTGCTGCCGAAAATCCATATGAGCTGATCCTGCACAAGCACGGAAGGCAGAGGCCCAGAGGTATCTCCAGGATTAGTCCTCCAACGCCCAAGTTAGAGACCGACAGAACAGTTTTTCACAGGAGTAATGGTGGGTCTATATACTTACCTCTCCCTCCTCTCGGGCTCTCTCTTATAGTGCTTGGGGTTTAGGGTTTCTTTTTGGGAGTCCCCCTCGGGTCCGCCTTTTTCCCTTTATGAGTCTTACTCGAATACGTCATATCCCCTTCATGGAGAATATTCCCCCTTCGGGTATCTTCTCTTCATGTGGTTTACGTGGTTAGAATCCTTGCGGCCTTTATCAGGTGGGCAGCACGTGTCCTTCCCTTGGATACCACGTGTTCTTACCTGACTAGGTAATTAGTTTGGCCATATCACAATAAAAGGTGGCTCAGCTCAATGCCACCATTTATGGTCTACAAAAGCAAGAAGAAATGGAAGATGATGATGATCCCAGATTTTTTTTTTTTTTGTGGCTCTTTGCCAAAATTACACTTTCGAAGAAGGTTCTCAAGAGAAAAAATTTTATGCCATAATCTTGTAGTTCAGAACTTTGAATCATTCGAACTGTTGTAACCCGGCAGTCACTGAGAGGGGGGGGTGAATCAGTGAGTCAAATTCCGATCCCTAAAAACCTATCCGATGTCTGGCTAAGAAAAACCTAATATACCTGTCCCTGTTTGCACATAGTCGTATGCACACTCAGCCTCTCATAGGCACTTCCAAGTGTGCACACCCATTCCACATTCCACGCACTTCAATATAAAATGCAAACAACAAGCACCCACAACACAGGGTTTTTACGAGGTTCGGCAATTTGCCTACATCCCCGGAGTAGTGTCTGTAAAGGCTTCATACCTACTCAATACACTACTTTTGACTGCACCCACATTTGGGAGCACCCACACCCAATTTTTTCAAGCCGAAGCTGAGATGGCACTCATAGTGCCGACACAATGTGTAGCACCCACTACACGGGTGCACCCATTCTCGGTGCTTAGCACCCACTAAGTATACAATAAATAATACAGTAAATTGGGGCCTATATCAATGCCCTACAATTAAGCCTTACCTAGCAAATACATCCACAACTAAGTAGCATGCTTACAGTTCATCCACAACTAACCTAGCATGTATACATTCATCTACAACTAACCCTAGCATACATACATGCATATAATGTAAAATCAAAGGTTAGAGAATCTCACAACCGATTGCCTGGGATGACTGAAAACTTGTACTGACAAGTTTGGTGCTCACACCTTCTCTCTCCTTGGCTTCTTGTTCTTCAAAGCAAACACATCTTTGCTTTCTTTTCTTCCTTCTTGGCTTTGATTTTATGTACCATTAACACACTTCAACCATCTCTTTTACCTCCTTTAATGGCCTAAGAACATTTATCATCAAGTATTTATGTTCATTCAATGACCAACAAAGAGAGGGAAGCTTCTCCTATCAAAACCATAGTCTTCTTTCACTAAAAACTCATTTTTCTTGCTTCCATGGTGTAGGACTTGAAAAAACGAAGAAGCCACAACTTGGTTCACCCAAATCCGAGTTAAAATGAGGGAGATATGACCATTTGAAGTTGGAGCAATGAGATAGCTTGAAATATAATCTTCGTAGGAGTGGCGTAGGCTACACCGGCGGTGCGCGCAACAGAGGCACATATCTGGCCGTAGATCTCATTAAGGAGAATCTCTTAATATAGACCGTCCGATTAAAATAACGGATAGTAAATCTCAACCACAAGATTCGAATAAAATAGTCAACTAATGACGTCATTGGTCAGCATGCACTTTTTGTTGTCGATCTATGATTGGTTGCTTTTCCAGATTTTAAGGGAGTTTGTCTCCCACTCACAAAAGTGAAAAGCTTATTGACTGTTGGATCCGAATCTTCCATGATGGCTTTAATCAGATTTCATGAGATCATTAAGATTGAAATCGTTTTTATATCTTCCATACACACGCGAAACACACCAACATACCTTGATAAGGTGTAGCGCCAGTGCATCAAGAATTATGCACCTAACCAATCAAATCCTATGCGAAAGCATCTATCTCGTCCATGTCAGCGCAAAATCTCAGTAACCTTTGGATGAGCATCAAGCCTACGTGGTCAAATTTTGACCATCCATTTCACTTCCCTTTACTCCTCTTTATTACAATCAAGCCCATGCCTTCATATATTTCAGAGCTTAAAGACCCCTTGCAACTCAGACCTTCAAAATCTTGAAATTATACAAAAGCCCTTCAAATTTCAAAAATAAATTTTGAAAAATCCACCCAACACCGAGAGCAACTAATGGATTTTCGGTTTGGAATTTTAAACTGACTTTACGGAAACACTTATAATTTTTTCATATGATATCCAATAGAGATGAAATGAAGTGCTTTGGAATTGTAACTGGATGCTCTACGACTTTTCAGAAGACTCAATCATCTGAATCATCCATATAAAAAGACCAAAATGCCCCTAGACCTTTCCAATGACGTATCTTTCTCATATGGAATCAGAACATGATGAAATCAGAACCGTTGGAAAGATTGTATTTTTGTCGTATTGTTACATGGAGAACACTTCCTTTAAAAAATTCATCTTCAATGCCGAAACCGCCCTTGACTACCACAAATGTCGTAACTTCTTTATACAGTATCGGAATGTGACAAAATCAGATGCACTGGACTAGGTAAATTACAATATATCTTTTTCATGGAGAACCGATCTTCCAAAAATGTCATTTCCATTATCGAAAATGCCCCCGAGCATAAATAGGCCAATTTTACCAGTTTTTACCCAGAAACCCGCACCACCTATTAAGGATGTATTAAACCACTCCATGCATACCAAGCGGCTCTGTTATCTCATCGGTGACACTGGACACTGCCATGTCATCATTTTCATCCACATCACCCAAACTGGCCACGTCATCACCGCCATGTGACCGGGTTGCCAACAAGGACAACCATAAAACAACACGAACCATGTACAAAACCTGCAAAATAGGTAAATAGAGAAAATTTTTGGCTATAGAGAAAGAGAGAGAGAGAGAAGGCGGGTGGAGGAGACATTTACTGATAGGAGTTTACACAACTGGCAAAGAAGAGAGGTCTTGGATGATTTTGGGGAAGATGGGTTGCGTCGAATTACGATTTAACCCTTTAATATTAAATTTGGTTTTAAATTTTTAAATTTTTATTTTTTCTTACTGGCAAAGAATATGATTATACTTAACTATCCAATATTATTCTCAACTATATCCTTTAATGTAGTTTTAAGAGGGTAGTTGGTGTCTTGTTGTGTTTGGATAAATAACAGATGCTTGTTATGTTAATAATTTCCCTTGTCATTATTATTATAAAACTGAAGGTATACAAGAAAGAAGGATTTTGTGCTTTTGCATGCCTTTTAATGAAAACTTGTAAAATATGGTGATTAAAAATGAATAAATTTGTTGCATGACAAATGATGGCTACTTTTACCATTGCATGATAAATGATTTCGTATGTTTGAACATTAAATATATGAGGAATTATTTAGATTAAACCCTTGTAAATTTTGGTGCCTTTCCAAACCCTATAACAAATTATATATGGTTTTTATCCCATTATTTTTCTATAATCTTTATTCTTTAAATATTTTCAAATAATTATAGGTTTTCAAAAAATTTCATAACCTTATAATGACATGAAAGAAAATCAAATTGATTGAAACATAATTGATGAAAATGATGACATAAAGAACATATCCATCATTTGATTTGATTACCAACAAACTAGTGAAACTACCATGTGAAAATTATATCTGCACATCTTGAAAAATCATTCAAGGTACAGAATGTTGTTACTTTAAAATCTTAATATTATTAACATAGTTGCTACTTGAGACGTTTGATATACTTGCAAATTAAAATTTTTATTATATTGGCAACCTTCTCATATGATTATCAAGTTTAAGCTTAAATAGTCTCCATCTTTTATTTAAATAAAAAAAAATAGATAAACACAAATTTCTTAAGGATTTTAGATCATTAAAAATATCACTGAACATGTCCAAAGCACAAGGATACATAAAATTACTTAAGGCTCCAAATGTAGTAGTGTTAAGTGATAAAATATAGGTGTCAAAATTGTTCTTCTATAAGCGTCATAAAAAAAATGTCTTTACAATTATTTAGGGCAAGAATGAAGTACAAAAGAGACACGTAAATAGGAAAGAAACCTAAATTGATTATAGTAAGATTAGAAAATATCCCCTAAGTCGTTAATGAGACCCATATACAAAAGTAATGAAAATACAATTACATCAAAAATCTAATATCTTGAAGGCTATAAATCCTAATTTGTGTGAGATTTGTAGTTTAGTGATTCACTATTTTTCTTTGAATAATGTAAAAGCCTCATAAAGAAAAGAGACACGCTCGCTCTTCTTTTATAGATAATTATATAGTTATATAAAATGATATAGCATATAAAATTCCATTGTGCAATGCTAGTTTATAGATTCATCATCCAATTAGAAAAATGAGATACAATTGTATCTTTTCTCTCAATCATTGAGGCAACTTGCGTACCCAAATTCTCTAATCCTATAATCAAATCATATTGTAGTTATCTTAGATTTTATCACACAAAGAGATAAACAATGAATCTTTGTGGTTGGAAGGGAAAGAGATTATGATGGGAGGAAGGGAAGAATGAAGATGTAGGGCAAGTAAGAATTATTGTTATTATCCCCAATTCCGCCGCTTCCAATTATTTTCTTTTTTGTAAATACCCCCTCCAATATTAGGAGGGTAATTTAAAGAGACAAGGAAATGGGTGCGACTTCACACCTTTACTCTTTATTGCAGGAACCTTGGAATTTGGATCCTCTCCAGTTGGCTCCACACCCCAAATTAAGGTGATCTCCACTCCCCATGGATGGTGTGAGATGGAGTTGGAGGGTATAGTCAGCTATAGAGGATTTGGTCTTGAAACCTTACTTCCCTCGATTAATTTAGTGGTATGGTCCACATGGACCTAAACAGGTCCATATAAATAGTAAAAAAAAAAAAATGACAATATTCATCCATATCTGTTGGTGAGAATTATAAAAATGAATACCGCTCCATATGTTTAGTGTAAATTGTAACAAAGAGGGACTGAAATAAGGCCATAAGTAAAATTTAACAAGGAATAATTATATTTAAAAAAAAGCCATAAGTAAAGGCAACACATTTTATATTGAAAACCAATTTTAAATTTTTAGTAGGTAATTTAAACTTCTATATATTGTGGGCTTATGTATTTCTCATATCTTTACATCGGACCAAAACCCCATTGAAACTTTTACTCTAATTCACTTGATATAACTTTAAACCAAAATGGAGTTTGACAGTTTGGATGATTAAGGAGCACCCTTAAAAGGTAAAAACCTTGGATCGAGCTGATCAAGAAGTTCTTCAGGTTTCATTATCCTTTTTTATTTATTTTTTTATTTTTTTCAACTTTTCTTTTTCTTTCAAATTTAAATGGGATATATACTTAAAGTTTTAACTGAATGGACCTGTGGATTAATTGATCCATTAGAATCATTTTCCAGTCGATGGTTTTAATGCATGGGATTGACTTTTCTCTACGCTTGTTGAGATAGTTAATTAGCATGAGATTGACTATTTTCCGTACTTCTTTTATTTTTTATTTTTTGGTGAAAGACCATTCTCCATACTTGATGAGGTTGTATTTATAATATGATCCATATGCCTTAACTTATGTCAAAAACTTTCCCATGAGGTTAGAGTGTAATTTCTCTCTCATGTAAGGTTTTATTATTATTATTTTCTTTCTTTTACTTTGAAGATATGTGTCTCTTATGAATGATACCCTTTTTAGGACCACGTACCATTGGTGTGACATTCAGGGCCCGTTTGATAACATTTCAAGAAACGCGTTTTTGCCATTTCTGTGTTCAGAAACGACAGAAACAAAACAAAAAACGTTTGATAAAACTTTTTCGTTTCACTTTTTCTCAGAAATAGAAATTGGAATTTCTACCTATTTATGGTTCAAGAAACGACCTAGGCGAGACAAGTTCTACTTGTTTCGCCATTTCTGGAAACGACTCGTGGCTATTCTTTTCACTGGTTACTATCGACTTCCAGAAACATGACTATCAAACACTTTCAATTCTGTTTCTATTTCTAGAAACAAAAATTTATGTTTTTTCTGTTTTTGTTTCAAGAAACGGCATAAACGTTATCAAACGGGCCCTCAGTTCCTCCCCATGGTGTTCTCATGGAAACCTTCTCCTTTAACTTGTTATAATGAAATGTATTCACATTTTTCTTTCAAATTCTAATTGAATATGAGAATTAAGTAAGGAGTAGTTCTATGGAGTTCTGGGATTTTAGGCATATGGGTTTGTAAATTTATTTTTCGGCTCATTCCCTTCTTATAGTTTGGTTTTTCATAATTAAATCAACTACATAGATGAACCAGGGGTGCAAGTTTGACCCTATTGCTCCGAGCCCACCCTGATCTGCCTTGAGCCCGAACAAGACTTGTGTTAAGATACCTTGGCCCTAAGTTCAGGTCAAGGTTGAGAATTTATGGCCTTGAATTATGGCGGGGCCAAGCAAGAGTTGAGGCCTCAAGATGAGCCTAACATTATCTTCTTCTTCTTCTACTTGCCCTTCCCCCTCCCAATGGTTAGGGGCAATCAAGGTCAGCCCAGCTCGGCCTTGAGGGTTGGATTTTTCAAGCCTTAGTTCAAGGCTGAGCTAGGCCCAAGCCCTGCTTTGAGACTCAAGGTTGGGCTGGGGTTTTAAAAAGCCTAGCCCAACGCAACCCTACTGTAGCCCTATCTAATCCTGATACTGTTAGAAGATTAAGACAAGTGAAATTATTATTGAAAATAAGAAGAAAAAAAATATCTAGAAGGAAACTATAAGAGAATTAGGCTCCGTTTGGTATCGTTTCTGTTCAAGAAACTCCGTTTCGTGTCAGAAGCGGAAATTTCAGTTTCTATGTCAAAACGCCGTTTTTAAACGATTTAAGGCTGTTTGGTGAATCTGTTTCTCGAACAGTTTCAGAACCAAGAAACGATAGTTCTGCCGTTTGGTAATGCTTATTTTAGAAACGGTTTTTTTTTTCACTTTTCTTTTCTTTTAAGTCAATAATTACAAAAATAACATTAAAATACTATAAGCATATAAATTCTTTTAGGATAATAAAATATTACATACCAACTAAAAAAAACATGGTTTCCAAAGGATGAATAAAATACAGTATTAACAATGCCTTGTGCAAGTTAGTTATTACATAATTCCCCAAATTTTCACTTTTTTTTTAAGTCTAAAGACTTGAATGCATGGAGGATGTCTTTCATCTTATTTGTTTGGTCCTCTAATCCTTTAAGTGTCCCTTCCAGATATCCTTTCATGTACTCGTTCAAAACGGACGGTGGTCTGGATGATGTTGATGTTGGGCTTGAGCTTTCTGAACATAATGTATGTTATATGGTAGAGATATGTGTTTCATCTTTCAACCATACAAACATACCACATCCACGGTTATCAGCCTATATCAAATAATAGATGTGATTAGGGTCGTTGAAATTTAATATCGAATTAAACAAAAATTATAAATTATCTATAGGTATAGGTCAATCGTAGAAATAAATTACCTCAATTGAATTTGGGCAACATAGAAAATATTGTCTCTTGTTTGGACCTTTCGTCGCAGTTCGTATTTTGCATTGACCTTTACCACATATACATAGATGTAGTTGGTCCACCCACATGAAAAAATTACATGAATCTTCGCACTTGAAAAATTCTCTTCCAATATTTTTACCCGACTTGGTTGTATATTTACCACAACTCTTCCCACAAATTTCACAATTTGCTATCATGAGTGGGGGCATAGAAGAAGTCATCTATAATAGAAATTGAAATATAAAAAATATTAATATAGCATCCAAATATATGACATTCATAATAATATATCAACTTGTACCACATATATAAATGTAACATAAAACAAGTACTACGTGGGTTGAAACATCAATTTAGGTTTTTAGTTTTGGCAAAATAGTTATCGGTTTTAGTTTTCAACTAGTTTTGTCATCCTTTGTTGTCTAGCCATTGCATTTGAAATTCTTATCCTAGTGGCATTCATCTCTTTTGCCCGATTTCGTTGATTTGATTGTATTGTAGAATGATCAACGAAATCTTCATGTGGTGGATTCAATTCATCTTCTGCAACTTTTAAATCATCGCTCATCCCCACGAATTCTGCATCAGCAATATGCTCTTCTCGAATATAGTTGTGTAGCCCACAACATGCCAGTACGATTGATGCCTGAGCTTCCACTGGAAACTGATGCATTAGCCTTAAAATTTGAAATTTGTTCTTTAATACCCCAAATGTACGTTCAATGACATTCTGAAGTGATGAATGTCTATAATTGAACAACTCTTTCGCTGTTCTTGGGGATCTTCTACGCCCTTTATAGTCCGGTAGTTGGTATCTCTCACCCCTAAATGGTGTCAAAAATCCAGATTGGCTAGCATACCCAGAGTCGACAACATAATACTTTCCTACAGATAAAAAATAATATATATTATTACGTATACACTCAAATGAAAATCTAATATATTAGTATAAAGTTGATACCTGGAGGTGGATGTGGAAAACTCAATCAAGGATCACTTCTTGCCTGTTCAAGTACTCGACAATCATTTGCACTACCTTCCCATCCAGCATACACATGTGTGAATCGCATGTCAAATGAACATACACACATCACCTTTTGAGTTGTGATCCCCTTCCGATTCCTATATCGAATTTGATCCTCTCTTGGAACTACCGCATGGATGTGAGTACCATCTATGGCGCCAATACAATGATATGACATAATGACAATTAAATGGCCAGTACATATAAGAATATAAACATTCATATATTTAATTACAAACATGTATCATATTAACATATTTACTATGAAAAAAGGGTAGTATTTCGGGTTCTGTGCAATCTCTATCGGTATCATATTGACGTCTGGCGGTCTGATTTTCTCCTTAGTCAGGTGTTGTATTGCAATCAAGACAACATTGAATGTTCGACTAACTGTTTCTCCTGAGTGGTTGAAATGATTTTGGGTGTCCCTATTACTTGAACCCTTCCCAATAATCCATAGGAACATTCCAAGTTGTTCATCCATTCAGATGTTGGTCGTGTCTTTCAACCACCCCCTATGTCTAACATAATCACATAGGTCAAGGAAGACATGACGTTCCATCCTAAACTCTTCATAGCATCTGTTGGCATGCCCATTCAACACCTCATGCATCATCACAGCACCTGAAAATACACTATCCCTATATAGTTCTCGAATATATACCGCCTCACTCAGTAATTCCATTCCCATGTGAATGATCGTATCTTCTTCATCACTAGAAGTTTCACATAATGCATTTGACATAACTGCAATAAATAAACAATTACTACTCAATTGGAAACAAATAACTGTAAAACATAACAAACTGACACATCGTCTCAATATAAACACTTGTTCAACATTACACATAACAATAATAGAGAAAAAACAACCTCAATAAAAGTAGCATTCAATGTATCTCCAAAAGTAATATTACACACATCAAAAGTATTGTCTTGAATCCAAAATTATCAAAAGTAGCATTCAAACACAAAGAAAGACTACTCCAATGCATCTAAAAGCCAAATCCTCTTAACAGGCTCTGCACAGACAAACAACTCCCTCCAACTAGGATCAGCACACATATGACTGGTGGCCTTCAAATATATCTCCTTTGATATATCCGGTATGGAGGATAACACCGCCTCACATGCACTCACACTGAAATCTCGAGAACAAGATGCACCTATCCCACCACGAACAGGAGATGTAACAGAAGTACTGGACGCTTTTCTCAATTTTAATGGATAAATACTTCCCATACAAGTCCTTCATGTGGCTATCTCCCTTATTGGCGCTCTTTTTTCTTTGTCCCGTGGGTGTCCTATCAAGACTTCGCTTTGTGATTGTCTGAGTTGGAGTATGAGTACCTTTATGAAAGGGGTCAGTCGTGCTTATATGCACCGGGGTACTAGGGGAGTCAAAGACTTGCTCAATATCAACTGTATTAACAACTTCGATGCCATCCAAATCTTGAGCATTATCAACCCCTAAGTTACCTCTAGCATATGCATCTCCAAATACCATGCTCAAATCTGGCCAATTATTTAGTCCATACTTCTTGTATTTCAACCAACCTGGATTTGCCTGCATAAGCAGTCATTGTATCACTTAGATGTCCTACTCATTGTAAACTAATTTTTAAATAATTCAACTAGCTAGTGAAATCTATTGTACCTGTATTGCCCTATCCCATACGGACTCATCATCAACTGTGACTGCTTTTGTCATTGAGTTCCACCCAAATCCAGTTGTGTCAAGCAGTCTCTTGAATTGTTGATACTCGTGTTTCAACTTTTTCATCTTGTTGCGTAATTGTTCTCTCCCAACTGTACAATTTAAAGTCTGCTGAAATTGCTTTCTAATCTCCTCCCATCCAGTTTTGTTAAATGAATTACCGGATTTGTGACCATTTTTTACAGATTCCTTCATTGCTTCAATGAAAACAGTGGTCTCAAGTTCTGACCACTTAACGGTAGGGATATTAACTCCAGACATAATAGCTAGACATTATAAGTTAGTGTAAAGGTTAGCATACTGGGACAAAGAAAGACTGAACACTAAAGAAAGAAATAACAAAGCTCATCTTCACATATGATACAAAAATTTGTAAATAAAACTTACATGCATGAAGACCAAGCAAAGTAACAAAGAAACTCAAGTAACAATGTCTTATTATAATTAGGGGTTATAAATAACCAAAGAGATCTGGAAATCAGATTTGGAATCATACCCAAGCAAAGTGACAAAGCTCCAATAAAATTAGACTTGGGAGAGATAATGGAAAGACCAATAAAACCAAGCAAGGTAACAAAGAAATCAAGCATAAGAAAATAACAAAGAAATCAAGCATAGGAAAATAATAAAGAAATCAAGCATAGGAAAATAATAAAGAAATCAAGCATAGGAAAATAATAAAGAAATCAAGCATATCCAAATTGTAGGTTTGTTAGATACTTATGGACAAGCTATTCAACCATGAAAAACTACAGAAAGAAAGAACACAAAAGTGACATAAATGTCACAAGCCCTTTGGTAGACCCATTGTAGACATGGGTTCTTTCATTCAAAGATAAATGAACCAACATATATATTTCATTGAATTTGTTTAGAACCAACAGAACTGACAACATACTCTTGTCCTCAATATTAATTCATCCTGGTTACCATCTGAAAATTTTAACTAATTGGTCCAATGGCCACGAAGAACTGCCTAATTTTTTATAATAATTCTTACAATTTTCCTTGCTTCAGTGCAAGAAGAGGGAGAGTCTATCTACCACAATATGAACTAGCATAAGCAGGTATCTCAGATGATGACATATTTGCAGGGAAGGCAACAGATAAATGGAGGAATTTCATGAAAAGCCAGATCATAAGGGCAAGAATGTTCTTTGATGAAGCAGAGAAGAGAGTTACAAAGCTGAACTTTGCAGCCATATATCTGGTAAGAGCAAATATTTTGAAATATATAAATCTTACAATTTCCTTGAAGAGAATACTACGATAATCATTTGGACCATTCACCAAAAATCAGTAATCCAGACCATTTTCTG
>NC_056562.1:21087150-21163651 GCF_013358625.1 Macadamia integrifolia
ATTGATTGAGTGAATTGCAAAGAACAACAAGTTCATAGCTAGAAAAAATGGACACTATTAGGAAATAGTTTCTTCCCACCACTCTCTCTCTCTCTCTCTCTCTCTCTCTCTCTCTCTCTCTCTCTCTCTCTTACTATTTGAAGCTTTTCAATGGATTTTCTCCGCCACCAAAAAAGCTTCGTCTTCCCTGCTCCACCTCCATCTCTGATCGCCAATGGCAGAGGATTAAGATCAGTCGCCGTAGATGATCAGATCCTCTCCGAATATCTCGAGAACAATCTACGTTTCCATGAACTTGATCTATACCGATCTCTCCTCGTAGTCCAGAAGAAAACCACAAGAACTTCTCTCGATTCAAATCCCTCCTTAACTCCACCAGGATCGGAAAAACCATCTCTGGTTCGTCAATCAACGAACCTATTTCATCAACAGAGATTCCATGACCGATGATTATGAAAACGCCGAATCAACTACCGATTCCAATACCTAACGAATAGATTCATCGTCTCTTGAAGAAAGCAACCGTAGATCGATTTCATTTGGAATCGAATGTCATACATTCAACCCTTTCAATATCATGAAAGAAATAGGGAAAATGATTTTTCGGGAATGATAGTTCAGAGAGAAGAAGAGAGAAGAAGAGAGAAGTTACCTCCAGCCGAGCTGCCACTGCTATCGGAGTTCAGAGAGAAGGAAGGGAGAAGAAGAGGAGTTCCAGCCGTTCACAATAGCAATCGGGAACGATGGTTTCTAATTAGGGGTTTTGAAACGAAACTATAGTGACGGAACTCCTTTTTGGAGTTCCGACTTTGGGGTCCGTTTTCGTTTTTATCTCAATTTTCGTTTCAAAAAAACCGAAACACAACATAATCCCACCAAATGGTTTTTTGCGTTTTTTTATTCCAATATAACGAAAAAACGCTAGAAACGTTTTTTTAGAACGATACCAAACGGGCCCTTAGTATTGAGGTTTTCAAAGGAACGAGAAAAATTCTCACTGATTCGGGGACATTTCCCTAACAACTAAAGGAAGACAAAATAAAATGAAGGGGAGGGATTCTTTGGTTTGATAGACCATGGTAGTCTAGGGACATAAGAGGGATAGACATATGGGTGAAATAAGGTCGGGTTCAGCTAGATTTCTTAAAACCTAGCCGAACCCTGAGTCGTCTTAGGTCAGCCCAATCTCAATCCAGCTTGAGGCTAGGCTGAGATATATCAGGCCCAATCTGTTGGACTTAGCCTAGCCTAGCTCGGACCTAGTTTTTTTTTGGGTAAAAGTTTTCAACTTTTTGAAAACCTTTTTTTTTTTATCCCCATTTTAAATAGCTTTTGAAAATAATACAAGGGGCAAAAAAGTTAGGTTACACATCTATTGTCAATAAGAAAATTGCTAGTTTTAATTAGCATGAAATTGTTTTATAAAAAAAAAAAAAGCATGAAATTGACTTGAAATGACAACTATAAGGAATGATTCTGCATCACATGGCTACACATTATGCCATGGAAAATTTCTATCACTCCCCTATACTCACTTTACATTTAATTGTTTAAACTTATCTGGTTTCAATCAAACCAATTTATTGACTGATCTGAGAAATAATTGCCTTATTCCACTGTCTCTGAGAGGAAGAACATCCCAATGACCATCCCCAAGTCTGTTAACTAGAAGAGATCCTATACTGTTGCCAACACTGATGACGGGTCAGCTCTACAAATTTTAAGAATCATATAAACCCAAGAGACTTTTCTTTTGTAATGGGTAAAGCCCAAGAGATTTTCTCATGCTTGTGTTTTAGTTAAATAATAACATGGACGATGTGTAGGACTTTTATGTGGGCGTCACTGATACCGATTGATCAATTGAGGCCCAAGTAGTTATAGACAAACTTTGATTAGGAAATTTCTAACTCTTTCCATTGTGAGAGTAGATTAGAGTTTTAAGGATTCTATTATAAATAGAATATTGATGGTCTCTGCAGCCATTACTTAATACATTCATAGTATTGAAAGTACTATTTTTTCACAAAAGCAAGTGCACAGAAAGAGATGAAACTTTATAGTAAGAGACTGTAGAAGATCTCAGTAGAGGGACTCCATTTGAGTAGTTTTTAAAATTTTCATCACTGTTCGTGAAGCTATCATTGATCCTGGTTTAGAGATTCCATTCACGCTCAATGGGTATGTGGTTAATCTCTTTTATGAAATATTTGTATTCTAAACACTATAGGGTTGTTCATATAGTTTATGGAGTAAAATCCCTAACACGATGAAATTACTTTGAATTCTCCGGGGAAACACAATGTAGTGAATTACAAGGAAATTAAGAGCATTGCTATTTATATATTTAAATAACCTATAGACAAATTGTGTTAATTTTTTCAGATTAGAAAATATAGTATGCTATAAACCAAACCATGGATGTACAAATCACACAAGCTTCCTGGACATTAAATTAACTAAAGGTGTGCAAAGGGTGCGACTTCCATGTATTTTCACGAAATCAAAGTTACTTCAATCATAACCTCAAAGCACCATGTACCACTGCTGATTTTATCTTTCCTGTACCATATAAGAACAATCAATTCCATGAGTATGAAATCTCAACATCTTTGAAAAGAAAAACATCTTAGAAATTCAACAACCATAACCCTAACCCTAAACCTATAAGAGAACCTTGTTAAAAATTGAATAATAGACTTTTAAACCCACATAAACATGGTCATGCATATGGGAACTTCAACTCCTCCAAAAATTTTGTACATTCTGTGTATACAATGTTGTCGAAGAAGATGAGGATCACATAAGCTTCCCATTGACATGATTCATAGAGAAATTTTCCCTACAAACAATAGGAAATGATTTTGATGACTCATCAAATGCTAGAAGCCAATCTTATAGGTTGGCTCTCTTGTGCCACATATGGGGATGACACTGAGCAAGTCATCATGTACAACACATTTTCTCATATTTTCCATGGATTTCCCTTAAAAATAAGTTTTTTAAACAATTCTTACTTGTCAAACAAAGTAACATTTGATTAGATTGAGAGTCAAAGTTGCATTTCTAAATGGAGTTTTCAAACAATTTACTAAAGACCGGAGAAAAAGAAAGGAAAAAGTATACTACCCAGTTGCACCTAGTTGCGCATTCTTACTTGTCAAATGTAGGAGAAAACATCCATAGAAGAATCATTTTCTCTTTCATGGAGTGGATCGATTTGATTATTTTACCCCAATATATCTGAGTGCAGGCAAGAGGCACACTATAAAGACATTTTTCAAAAAAAAAAAAAAAAAAAAAAAAAAAAAAAAAAAATATCATCCTCCCCAATGTTAGAAAACTGAGAGGACCTAGCCATGCGGCTAGATACCAACGCTGATTATACCGTTCGGGTCTAAGGTGGCTGACTGGCCACAGCTGTAAAGCAGGACCAACCGTCGATGAGTTCAATGCAAATCTCACGTGGTATTCTCCGCCATAACTGGCCCCACCGTCCACGTCTGCAGGCATATACCGTTGCAGTCAATGAGCCAACAGAATCATTTTGTAAATATTCCAAAAAAAAAGTAAAGGGCAATAACGTAATTATAGAAACAATGGGAAAAAAAAAAATCATAACGAGGTTTTGCTATTTGCACTGAATGTTCCCTTCTGATTGGTTCGGAAGCGCCAAGAGACACTAGAAAGAGCTCAGAAGTCTCATAGCTTTCTTCACGGCCGCATAAAACCAATTGACAGCACCTGCCTTCTGTAACGAACAAAGATCCGATCGCAATTCTCTCTCTACTCTCTCTCAAAAATAAAGAAGAACAAGTGTCACTGATCAAATCGCTTTCACTCTGTCTCTGCTATAAAATATCAAAATCGCTTCTCTGTTACTTCTGCTACTCCTTGTCGATTCGCGCTTTTAGGTTTTTATCAATCTCTTTCTCTGCAGAAGCTTAGAAGAGAGAGAGAGAGAGAGAGAGGCTTGACTTCCAAGCCGCAATTTCTTTGTTTCTTGCTTGCTTCTCTGATTCGATTGGTAATGGCGGCGACGGCGGGTGCGACAGCAGGAGCTGCTACGGAGTTCAATCTCCGTATAGGAATGCATGGTTTGTCTTCGTTGAGAAGTACGAGTTCATCATTCTGGACTCAAACAAGAAGAAGAAGTGGTAGTAATGTTTCCTTCTTTCCTGTTTTATCCATGAAGACCACGGAGAAGGACCAGACTGTTAATTTGGGGTCTGTTAACGGTGCTTTGGATCTTGTAAGTCTTCTCTTTAATCGAAAGATTTTGTTTTTTAATTTAATTTGTTTTTATTTTTGGTTTTTAAACCACAGTGGCAAGGTGCAGAACTGTTGTGAATTTAAAAGTTTTCAAGTTTGTTCGTGAAGATACTGAGCCCTTGTAAGAGAAGCTTATTTTCTTTTCCATTTGGACCAGAGATCCACTCCTTACTTCATTCTGCCGGTTTCTCTCTTTTCGTAGATGTATTTTCAAATACTGGCTTGGAATGCATCTCAGTAAATTATTTTTCATTGCTGAACGTATTAAGCCTGTGGAATGAATACATTTGAATCTTCTATTTCATGGACCGGATGATTGACTGTTTTCATAGGCCAAACACAGTGTCGTGTGTTCTGAGGTAGAGTGTCCTGCTGGAGATGGGCGTCATCGTATGGTGATCAGTTTGGTTAGGTTTCAGTTCTTTCCATCGCATGTTAATTGGTATTCTCGTATGCCATGGAATAAGTGCTGATGCAGAGGTGTAGATAGTCCTTTGCTTCTGCAGTGACTCCTAACATTTTAGGTATTGCAAATTATTCTCCTTGTTATGTTAAACGCGCAAGGCATATGGGATTGTCAGTTGAATTGGAAGATCTTGAAATGTGTAGTTGATGGGTTTTTAAATGGGCATCCATAATATACTTATCAGATTCAATGAGAGGACTAACTGTCACCATTCTCAGATACCCTTGGGTCCTGTTCCCTGAAAAGCAATTCAGGGGAATGCTTTTTAAAATACATGTATGACTTTGTTAAATGGAGATAGAGAACTATTCTCACTTCTCCATTTCTTCCTAGAAGGTAACTGTTAAATAGTGAATGGAATTGATGCAGATCTGAAGACCTACATCCGTAGGAAGAAGACCAACAAGAGTAACTAGCATGTGGCCTTACCTTGTTGATGATTTTTAATTCCCATACTTAGTTTTTGTTTCATGCTAGTAAATCTTAGTTTAGTCCAATTGAATTGTGGTCCATGTTGGTCCAATGTCGGTTCAATTTAAGTGGTTAGAAGTTAATTTTACTTTTACATTTTTACTTTTCTAAAAGGGAGGAATCAATTCATTTTTGTAAGTGATGATTGATGAAGATTTTTCCACCTTTGGTAGTTGGTGGATGAGTGAAGACTTTCCTATTCCAACTTGAATAAGTGAAAGACTTTTTCCAACTTTAGTAGTTGGAAGATGAAGGCTTTCCTACCCTAACTTTAATAAGTGAAGGCTTTCTACTTTTGTTAGGTGGAAGTTGGGTATGTAATGTTTTGTTGAGTTAGTCCTATAAATAGAGATCAATTGTAAGCATTCAGGGACAACTCAGAATTTGAAAATAAAGTTTGTTTATGCAACTCTCTTCTTGTGTTTGATCAAGAAATCCCCTGTGTTTGATCAAGGTAGGTTGGTGTTTGATCCAGTTGATCCACCTTGCTGTGTGAAACCCGGGTATTATTTTATTGTCTATTATTCTATCCGTTTTTCAATAATTTTTCAGCAAGATCCTATTCTCCAAATCTGGAGTTCTTTATTCTCTGAGAAAAGATCCTACATTGATACTGTTTTGAGCTTCCTCAGTTACAATATTATATCAAGAAGTGGAGGTGGATTCGATTCTATATGTTGGCTATGGCATTATAGTTCAATGCTAACATCCACTAATTCCGGTGTGATGACTGGAACTTCACAACATCTTTTAGATGCAGTTAATCACAAAGTCTCTTTTAAGGGGAAAAAACAGGGGATGTGGGCTGGATCTGTTCAACTTAAAATACACATTGTTATTTGATATTGTCTGGAACCATGACTATTGAATGCTGCTGCTCAAGGAAGATGTAAAACTATTTTGAGGGGTCTAAATTTATTGCATCCATATCGCCTTGATAAGTTCATGAAAAGAAGGAAGCCCACAGTATTCAGATCTGTGAGGTGGTCGGACATCTTATCACTCATATTTATCTGTTCTAGAGGTATAGTCTAGTAAGGCTTATAGGTTTTGTCTTGGGTTTGGGTTTGGTTTTGGTTAACTTTTTTCAGTTTTTGACTGGCTCTGTTTCCCCCAAATAACCTTCATTTGAATTTGATTGTTCTTATCATATATTTCCACCCCATTTTTATATGTTATTAATCCACTTTTATCCCATTTTGCACTAGGTATGTCAAATTGTAAGTGGTTATTCCATTCCAATCAAAGCCATATCAAGATATTATTCAATCCTGAATTCCTGACTGATCCTACCTTATGAAGCATGTAATTAGATAAACCAGTTTTACAAAGAAACTGGCATGGTACCATGTTTCTTTGTTATAAATGGTCAATCTTCCATGTCTAAGGGGTCCACTAAACACCTAGTGAAGTTGGGTCCTTGTTTAACGGCCCCGTTCTCATCTTTAATGGTATTCTGCAGTCGTAGTACTATTCACTGTCTGGGTTTCCTAAGTGGATGGCATCCATGAATGCTTCTGCATCTTTCTTTGGATTCCATAGGGTAATTGTTTTGACTATCAGAATAGGAGATGCTACTTTTAATTGTATTGTGAGATGGATGATATGTGTGCTGTTTGGTGTATTCATTATGATTTGAATTTGTTACATTATTCAGATTCAAATATTTTACCAATCTATTTATAATTTTCATGTTTTTAAGTTGTTCAGGATTAACTTTTTTTCCCCCTTCAGTCAAGCGATAGTAATTTGGGAGGGACAAGGATAAGTAAAAATGCTCGGAGAAAAACAAAGATAGTTTGTACGATCGGTCCGTCTACTTGTACACGTGAAATGTTATGGAAATTGGCTGAAGCTGGAATGAATGTGGCGCGATTAAATATGTCCCATGGGGATCATGCTTCACACCTAAAAACTATTGATCTGGTTAAAGAATATAATGCACGATTTGAAGACAAGGTTATCGCCATAATGCTTGATACCAAGGTATGTTCATTGCCTACAACTTCTAAATTATTTTTTGTTCTGACCCTGCAACTAAGCCTTAGCCTTATCCTGAATAAATGGCATTGGCTACATGAATAATTTTTTTTGGCTTTCTACACTTAAATAGTTTCGTTGAGCTGTTTGTTACTTTTTGTTATACCCATAATGCATTCATATTTAGCCAATACTGCACCTTCTGTGTATATAGCAAGAAGACCTCCTAAGAACTTTTGATGGGAAAACAATAATTCTTGCAATAACTTAAAGAAAGTATTCTTTTATTACAAAAGAAAAAGGTCCTTGAATCTTTAAATCCTGTTCAGCAATGATTTTAAAGTGCCTGTCTTGCATGATTTTATCACCCTTTTGGGTTACTTGTTAATAATCATTGGATATGGTCTGCTGCATCACCTACTTATTACATAAACTCTTGGAGAACCGTATTGCAGTGTCTATATGTTGCATAACATAGTATTTTGGCTAAAACACTGAAATTTTCAATGAAATATTTTAGTTTCAACACTTGTCGAAATGAAATGGAATGCTTGAGGGGTCTTCAAATGTTACTGGGGGTTTTTTTTTTTCCACAGAAATGGATCATATTTCCGTTTCAACCATAGTTACTTACTGAATTATTGAACCTTGATAGCTATAAATGTCACTTACAAATTGTCTTATGTTTTGCCTACTTTAACTGCATGATTTAGGTAAATATGTTATTATATACAATAATGTTTCAAGTTGTTTTAAAATAAAATCTCTTTTTAATTAGATATGAAATTCTATATTGTCTAAATTATGTCACGTCCCCCCTTAAAAGAACCACAGGCATGAAGGAAAAAAGGAGGCAAAAAAGATGTACACATTTTTACTGCTGCTGGTTGTAAATTTGTCATAATATCAGAAAGTGGTTCACCTATTTTCATATAGATCTCATGTAGCTCAGACAACTGACAAGTAGATGCTTTTGGGTTTGTAATGTAGAACTAGAATCACAAGTGATCCTAATCCCAGACAGGATCTCTAAATCTGGCTGAATAGGGAAGATGTCCTCCAATAGGCTTGGTTCTAGCTCTCAAACACTCTCTCACAGCAAACAAATAAAAGGAAAATAAGAAAGGAAAAAGAATTTGATAAGGGTTGAGAAGGGGGAAGAAGAACTAGTGAATGGGCATCTCACCCAACTGCATTCCACAACACAACATCATAAGCCATCTTATTTTTTTTTAACTCAAACCTGTTTTCTCATTATAATTGGTGGGCTTTAAATAGCCTTATATTGCTTGGACACAGAGATATAAAAAAGGAAACTAATGCTGGAAATAAAAGCTTCTAATTTAACTTCTAACTTGCTAACCAAATAAGAGTAAATTAGAAACTAACAACTAATGATAAATAGGAAACTAAACTAAGTTACAAAATAGAAACTTCTGTGACCAACAAAATAGGGAACTAACTAGCTCACTAAGAAAATAGAAACTAACTAAGGTTAACTAAATAGGAAACTAAAAATAGAAGGTTTTGAAACAAAGTACAGTCGCATGAACAGTGTCACGTGAACAGTAACTTGTGTTACTATTCATGTCAATAATGTTTTCTGGCTCTTGTTTTCTCTTCATCTTCAAGCTTTGATCTACATCAACTCACAATTTCTTAGAAAAAATTCGTCCTCGAATTTTGTAGTGTGTGAGGGTGATTATAGCACGGTGCACGTCCCTCTTCAAGCCGTAGAAAAATTTAGGTAACTCTCTGATAATAAGGATGTAGTCTAGAATGTGATGAGCTCGTTCTTCAAGATGCTTTAATGGGTTGACGAACTCCACATGCTCAGCTTCAACAACCTCAAATGTATCAATGGGATCATCCACATGTAGGCCTTCAACCATTGTGTTCTTAACTCCACAATTTTAATCTCAAGCTCCTTAGGATCTTCCTCTTGGCTGTTCACAGTCATCACAGATGTTGAAGCATCATTCTCCTTGGGTTCGATTTCCTTATCCACAATTATGTTGCTTTCGACTTCATCCACATGAATCTCTTTGATATGAACATCAATGACTACCTCTCCCTCGACAGTAGGAGTTGTTGGATTTTCATCAGCACTAACCTCAACTTCTGCCTTTGATTCATTAGTCGGAGGTGTCTTCTCTTGTTGCTCTTTTGTAATGCATTGTGCATTAGAGGCCGATGATTCCTGTATGCTCTTGTCAATTGTGGGTGGCTGTTGGGAATCTGGTGGAGGGAAGTACATTCTTCGTTCATGCTTAGATAGGTACATGCCCGCTAACTCATATTGCATCTCTTCCCACGTTCTAGGCTCACGTCCTTGAGCTTGAAGTTGCCTTTCATGGACTTTTTATTGTATTTGAACATAATCACTCATCTGGGAGCAAACATATCAAAATTGTTGCATCTTTGTCAAGCTGTAGTTGTCAAAGTACATGCCCAATTCATCTATCCATTCAAGGAAGATGTATGAAGAAATTTTCTCACGAAGTTCACGTGGCTCCATCATTGGTTTGGCTAGGCTCTGATACCAAAAAATATAGAACTAATTCCCAGCTAGATGACTAGGGAATTAATTCCAGAATAGGACCACAAGTGCTGCCGGTTTGTAGATTGAACAAAAGAGATGCCGCAGGTCTTGGACTTGTCTTCTCAGATCTTGCAATGACAGCAGATGTTGGGGCTTGATTGATAGCAAGGAAAATAAAATAGAGAGAGAAATAAACGGAAAATAGAGAAGGGAGAAGGGGGAAGGGGGAAGGGGGATAGGTTGGGTCGAGTATCTCATTTTTCCCTAGGGCATCTCACCCAAGCTATCTCTCCCAACACTGCATCTCACAGTTTCCAGCGCAAAGCTTTCTTTTTTTTATTCAATCGTGGGTTGTAGATCAGTCTTCTTCCTTTATTTATAAACTTTAAATTGATTACAAATTTGGGTCCTTCCTTGCATGGAAAGGAAAAGAATCCATTTACAACTAGATATTATCCTATTTGGAAACTACTTACAGATAAAATTAAATCCCACCTTTTTACAAAGATAGAAACCCAATAAATTAGAATTCCTACTTTGTAAAAGTAAAAACTAAAATTAGAAACTAGCTAGATAATATCTTCCTAACTTGTAGAAGAAAATATGAAAATGGAAACTACATCAATCAAAGATTTCCTAAAATCTTTTAGTCTAACTCCTCCATGCGAGCTGGCCATGGGGCCCACGAATCAAGAGGGAATCTTCTTCAAGTCTTCTCCACATTACGAGCTGTTAGTGGGACCTATATTGGATACTGTTTACGTGGGTACACATCAGTTTGGGTACCAGATATAATAGTGCTAACTCAGGATTCAACATAAAGAAGAAAAAAAAGTGGTACTGAACTGTTCATAAAGCCCAAATTGATCAAGGAGGTTGTTTAATTATTTGGTTTGCAAAGGGATGGTTTTTTATTTTCCTTAGGATCAGTGGTTCTTTGAAGTTTGCTTCAGATTGGCAGCATAGTGTTGCTTAGTGGCTTTGCATTAAAGCCCTATTAAGAGAAGGGATGCCTTGGATCTGTAGCTTCTTGTTGTCTTTGCTTTTTTTTCTTAACTTCTCTTCTGTAGAAAAGTAAGATATCTCAAGGGAGAGGAGAAAAGACTAGAGGAAGATTATATTCCTCTTTTCATCTTTGCATGTCTGTAGCCTTTTGGTATATACTCTGGTTCTTAGCCCTTTATGTAGAGGACTACTTCACTTGGTCTGGAAAAATGCTGTGGACTGTGATTTCCATTTTTGATCGAATGATTGGAATATTTAAAAAGGAGTACAGAGTCAGATAAAGACAACTTGCAAGAATTGAGTACACAACATCTCACACTTGATTGCGAGGTAATGTGTCTAGACCAAATGGATAAAAGGGTATGGAACTTTATAGTAAAATTTCTCACAATTTAAACAATGAAATCATGAGGCAAATACAAATCTTGACATCAATAATGAATACTGAATGGTGGAAGAAAATCACCAGATTTGCCATGATAAGTCCAATTCGTGTTGGATAAGTTGCCTGAATCAAATTGAGTTTACTCAAATTCCTTGGTCTCTAAAGAAACAAAGAAAAAAACCCATAAATCTTCATCTTAATAATCAATACAGACAAGAGTTACTAGATTTAGCGGCAATAAATCCAATATACAGAGGATAAGTGGACCCAAATAGCAAAAGAACTTATATTGAATTTGATTTTGGTCTATCTAGCCAATGCTTATATCCTTGATAAAAGCTGCAAAAAGCAGTGGGCTGTGATACAAATACCATTCTATCTTAAAAAAACTCTTTTTTTTTTTTTTTTTTCTTTTCTTTTTTTTGTTTGGGGTGGGGGGGGGTGATCCCAGGTCTTGGTTTGAACATACCAAAGACTTTACCAGCTGAACCGGGCAACCGGCTTGCATCTTCTGAAAAGTGAGATCTATAAATTTCTAAAGAAAGAGAAGAAAAAGCAGTGATGTAAGTATGATATCTTGATGACAATTTATCCTGCTGTATCCTTTTTGAAATATTTGTATTCCACCTAGAAAGATTTAATGAGTGCATGGTCTAAGCCCTTCCCTGGCCATCACTCAGGATGATGGTAAGAACTTGGTCTGCTAGTTTTGAAGTCGTAGGTTTGAGTCTGAGGGTGGCCAAATTGGTGCAAAAAACATTGAATGTTAGGTCCAACTCCAATCCACTGGTCCCCGGTATCCTGTGAAATCGGATCGTGCACCGAGTTCCTGCTCCCTTTTTTTGTAATGTGTATTAACACTATTCTCTTTTTATATTAGAATAATGTTTCAAGTATTTTGTTATGCTCTTTACATTCAGGTTTATTGGTACCTTTTTCACTTTTCTCCATAAAAGAAATGGTTCATTACTCTGGAATTTTCATGTAGGGCCCTGAAGTTAGAAGTGGAGATGTGCCACAACCAATTTTGCTCAAGGAGGGACAGGAATTCAATTTTACTATTAAAAGAGGAGTCAGCACAGAGAACACTGTTAGTGTAAACTATGATGACTTTGTGGATGATGTTGAGGTTGGCGACATACTACTGGTTGATGGTAAGTGTTGATACTGTTAACAAAAGACATGGTGCAACCCATGAAAAAAAAAAAAACAGTTTCCCGGAAAATTCGGTTATAGTTCTAACTAATTAAAATCTATTGTGCTTCTTCTGATTGGACGTAAAATTTATAAAGTAAAATGAATTTTAAATAAAAACAAATTGAAAATTCTAACCAAAATACAAAATTATTATGTAACTAACTTGTTTTTACTAAAAATAAATATAGTGTTAAAGTATATCTACCATTCTACCGTGGGGATATGTTGCCTATGTAGCTTAGGTTATAATGGCTATTCTTTCCTATTTCTATTGCAAGTCTTTCCTATTGTAAGTGGGATTTAGTTTCCTGTTCAGTCTTTTGGTATAGCTAGCTGTAATCAGTTTCACTTTTCTTCTATGTAACGGATTGGTTTTATTATAAATAAACTGCTAGTACGATAGGAGATATCATCTCACTATTGCCTATCCTTCTCTCCATTCTCTTCTTCTTCCGCAATCTCTCTCTCTCTCTTCTATTGTAGGTACTGGTTACAAGTTCTGGGTTTGTTACATATAGGAACTAAAATTTTCAAGTGGATTTCTTAGATTTTTGGAGAAATAGATTTTGATTCAAGAGATGAAGCTGCTCAGAAATAGATTTTTATTGAAGAGACGGAAGGGAGGGATTATAAGCTCAGAGGTCTAAGTTTACTTGCTCTGTCTTTTTTTGTCATGTTTTTATTCTACTGGAATTGGAGATAAACCATGCTGGGAAGGAGTGTTTTATTAGGATCAGCTGTGCTAGAGGCATGTGGATCCTTGAGTATTACGGATTGGGATTAGATCTATTTCTGGATAGCTGATCTAGAAATATGGTTGGTGTTTCTGGTGAATGATATGATCCTGCAAAACTATATAGTACTCTAATGTGGTTTGTGGAACCAGATATCAAAATTTATCGTACTCTTACCATGGGTGCACAGATTGATTGGCGTTAAATTGTGTATCTTGGTGGTAGTTTAAGAGGGAAAGGACCGAAAAAGTTCTAGGAGAGAGGGGCAGCTGCACAGAGCTAGGCTTTGAGGGGAGAGATTTGTAGGAGAGAGAGAGAGTGAGGGATGCCACATGGTTGAGAAGGAGAGCCATGGGAGAGATGGGAGAATTGAATTGTAGAGATTGTTTTCAGAAGAGACTTTTTTGGTGAGCACTAGTTCTTTTTGTAATAGTAGTATAGATATGTTGACTTGGCAATTCTGAAACACATGGAAGACTTTCAACTCGGTTGTCTCAATCCATTGCGCCCAGTTGACAAGGGGATGTGGTTCGAGTGTAGGTGGAACTTGGAGGTGAATCGTTGCCTCTGAAATGTCTCTTGTACCTATATCATCATTAGCTTATGCTGGATGAGCAGCTTTGAGGGGCTTATTGATGGTTCTAAACAGAAGACCGGGTCGGGGCTTTGATTTTTGTGTGCCTTTCTCTGTTATGTTTTGCTTCTTCTCTGTAGTTTTGCTTCTTCTCTGTAGTTTTGCTTGGTGACTTTTCTTGAGCCTTTGTGGAGGGTGTTTTATCATTTACCTTGTGGATTCTCATGGATCGTGAATTACCTTGTTCCCAATGTAGTGACTGCTGCAAACATGTTTTGCCAGAGGCCCAGAAATTGAACCTGTACTTAACATGCCAACTGGTTTGTAAGTCAATTTTAATGAGTTTTTTTGTGTCACTGTGATAGGAGGAATGATGTCATTGGCAGTAAAGTCAAAAACAACGGATTTGGTTAAATGTGAAGTTATTGATGGTGGGGAACTCAAATCAAGACGTCATTTAAATGTTCGCGGAAAAAGTGCCACCCTCCCTTCAATAACAGGTTACTTTTGTTTTCTGTTTTGCAAGAATGTTTATGTGAATATTCTTCTTTCCATTGCTTCCTTTTGTACTTATTACATATCTTCTTTCTAATATCAATGCTTGTGCTGTGGCTCCTATTCGTACAGAAAAAGATTGGGAAGATATCAAGTTTGGCGTGGACAACAAAGTTGATTTCTATGCTGTCTCTTTTGTGAAAGATGCTGAAGTAGTCTATGAATTGAAAGACTATCTCAAAAGTAAAATTTTCTCAGATACTTTTATTTGTTTTCGAATTCTACATGCTGTTTCTGGGGAGTTTCATAAAAATATTTTCTCTTGTAGGCTGCAATGCAGATATTCATGTCATTGTTAAAATCGAAAGTGCAGATTCTATACCAAATCTTGATTCAATAATATCTGCGTCTGATGGTGTAAGTTATCTATGAGGTTGACACTACATCTGCGGTTCTCTTTTTCATGCTGTTAAGTGTCAATGAGAGGCTAAGAATGGATTGTTTGTGATAACTTTATTTCCTTTTTTTTGATACAAAAAACTGCGTCTATGACATGTGAAAGAAATATGCATTAATTGGAAGAAAACTGCTTCTTAAGTTTGATTGACTCTTGCTAATAGGCAATGGTTGCTCGAGGAGACCTTGGAGCTGAACTCCCAATTGAAGATGTCCCTTTGTTGCAGGTATTTTTATTTTATTCTAGTTGGCTTGTAAGTCATGTCTTAACCATTGTCTGAGATGTGTCCAGTTTATTTGCATTTGCTGTTTCCTGGAATCACCGAATCACTAGTATTATAGTGGTTGTCTGCTATCAGTCAGTTGTTAAACATATGGAACATGGTTGATAAATGTTCTAGTGTGGGTTTGTGGGTTATAACCTTTCGGTTTTGTCTGCAGTTTGATATAGTTTTAGACATTCAAACATTGTTTTGTTGATATATAAATTGTCCTTATTGATAAAGTTGACTTGAAAGCATAATTGGTCAAGGCATTGCCTTCGCCCCCTAGGCATCCGTGCGGGTTTCCAAGGGCTGGGCGGTTGCCCACCTTGGGGCATTGCCTGAGGTGCTGCCTTGGGATGCCTAGGTTGCTGTGCGGTCGACATTTGTTTACTTACGTTTTTTTTTGCCACATCTAAATATTTCTGTTTCTAACATTTTTAATGGCTATTGTATAACTGAGAAGCATGGGATCATTTAGTACCCCCCCCCCCCCCAAAAAAAAAAAAATATATAAATATATTGAATGCACTAGTTCACTTTTCTTGTTTACCTAGGTTTCTTTTTTCCCTCTAAATAATGTTATTGTAATGTTGTAACGACGTTGTTAGACATTAGGGGTGAAACAGGGCCGGGTTGGGCTGGGTTTCTTAAAACCCCAACCCAACCCTAGGTCCCCAAAACTCAACCCAGGCCCAACCCTACATGGCTTAGGGTTGGGTCGGGGTGGGGTGGGCTGGGTTGACCCTAGCTGGTCCTATATATATGTATATATATTTATTTTTTTTTTTTTCTACAAAAGGCCACAAATGTTAAGCCCATACTAAAGGGGGTGGGGAGATGTTAAGACTATGACCAGCCCTTTTCTACCCCTAATCCATATATTTGCAGCAAGCAAGGTTGTCAATTTGGTTATAAGATAGATCTTTTAGTAGCCTAGCATCACCACATCTCCCAAAAACTAGGCAGGCCAAATTTTGGCAATTCTTCATGATTGCTATTGTATTTAAAGTTCATATCAATACATGACAGGAGACATAGAGACAACTTATGTAAAGAAAAGGGGAGAAATAGTTTGGCCATTTCGTCGTCTTAGCTCAATAGGTAAGAGTATGTGGCTTGTGTAACACATGATGTGAGTTGAAGTCTTACAGACAACTTGTTGAACGCTTGTGTAACACATGATGTGGGCATAGGGGAAGGGGAACACTATTACTAAACACAATAATAGATCAGGGTTAAAATTGGGCCGGCTTAAGACCTAGGTCCAGCCCACCCTTGGTCAGGGTTGGGTTGGGTTGGGTCGGGTCAGGTTGGGCCGTGTTGACCCTCATAACCGGGTTAGACATGGTTCAGGCTTAGGGCGGGTTTGGGCTGTCAGGGCCAAATTTACATCCCTACTAGATATATTAGCAAGCTAGTGCATAGATTTAATCTGTGTTATTGCTGTAATATCTGTGACACTTAAGAATACGACAGGTGTACCAAACCCGCCTAGGAGATCGGTGAGGTGTCCCTACCAAGAATACATAAAGTACCAAGGGGTTTTGGGAGATCAGTGAGGGTGTGTAAACTTTAGTCCCTCATTGCTTAGGGGGAGCTTGTTGTGCTAGTTGATAACCACCAACCTCCTTATCATGACACAACGCGTTTTAAAGCCTTAAGGCCCATTAACCAAAGAGGACAATAGTGCCAAGGTTAATGGGGCCGGGGCGTTACAATATACTTATAATATTACTTTCTTATTATTAGCTTAATAATCTTGCATTGAAAGTCAGTATTGCCGAAAGAAGCCATAATGTTGGAAGTAGTGATTATGGTAGGCTGTAAGCATAATTATATTTTTGCTATACTAGATATATAGATACTTAAAAAAATACTAGGGCACCTAAGCATGTGCCATGTTGTCTAAGCACTTAGGTGGCACTCCATTGCCTTGGGTCACCTAGGCGCCTTTGACAACTATGCTTGAAAGTAGTCGTAATTTATGAAAATGAACATGATCATAGCTAAATAGGGCCTTCTCTATTGGAAAGAGAGAGAAAATCCTGCGGCCCTCGAGTGGATAACTAGATTGAAAGAGGATTAGAATTAGAAATGAAAAAAGGTCCTCGTATGTTCGCCTTCTGTTTCAAGGTTCATAGGTACCTGTATACTTGTCTGTGTTTTGCCTCCATAGCTTTCACTAATGCAGAATGGGGGTTTTAAAAAAATCCCTGTTCGGTTCGCTTAATGGCCCACCCAAATAAAAGAACTCAATAATCAAGATGCAGTGGCAGTATTGTAAATAAACAGAAGTTATAAAGAGAGTGGCGGAGTTGTAAATAACCAGATTACTAATGAGCTACTTGGGAGATGGGACCTAAAGGGAATTAATAATTATTTGGTGGGGATAAACCGGGAAGCAAAATAGAAGTGTGAGGGAGAATTAAAGGCAAATAGAAGGGTAAAATAGGAAATCAGAATAAAATACAAATAAATAGCAAACTCATGATTCTTCTTCAACCTTGCGTCAGAACCAGAAACCAGGTAGAGACTATTGGATTCAAAGAGGAAGAACTACCTTGTAAAAGCTCAGATCGATTTGAAATTTGGGATGATGGGTCGCAACTCACAACCCTACTAAAAACAACAGTCTCCTTAGATAACAAGCAAACCAGAAGTTCCAGAGACTGACTCTACATTGATTGGGTTATGTTCAGACCTGCAATTGAAGTTCTACCCTTTGATGAGAGGGATTTCTGGAACCAAGGTTTGGGGGGTTTGGGTCTCTTAGGGAAGAGCAACCTTCGCACAAGGTTTCAGTTCCAAAAGATCAATGGTGAGGGAGATCGATCTTTGTTTGGTGCTGCAACTATTGCCCAGAAACAGAGGTTCGACCAACAAGAGAGAATAATAAGAAGGAGAAGAAGAACAGAGGAAGATGAAGAAGAAGAGGAAGAAGTAGAAGAAAGACAGGGGAGTCACATAAAGCCACAGTCACCCAGGCTCTCAAAATAATTTCACTCAAACTTCATATTCTAAACCTGCCTCGCTCTATAGATTACAGGTCTAATATGAAGGAAAATTAAAACAATTACTAGAAACTTTTTGAAAGGAAACTACTCTAACATTAGAAACTAACTAATTCCAAAAGAAACTACTTCTAAAACAAAAGAGAATCAAATCTCCTAAGATTGCTTCCCTAATTATCAATTACCAACCCTTGCCAGACCAGAATATCGGTTTGGGTTGGTTATGTCTTGGTTTAGGCCTCTATAGTTGGTCAGTTCGGTCCAACCAAGCCAAGGCATCTGCATCAGCTCGCAGATGTCAAGGCGCTTGAGGAGAAAAGTACCAGGTGTCCTCTTTAGTTTGGGAGGGGGAAGATCCTTTGCCTGAAGAAACTTCATCTCAAGTCCACCATGCTGAAAGGAGTATGTATTCTCATATCCACAGTGCTTGGCTTTCTTGTCGAACAACCATGGGCTTCCGGAAGAATGTGATAGGCTTTCAGAGGAACACATCACATTGAACCTGATCAATCAGCCCACCAATGGAATACATGAGCAAACACCTTTCATTAATCTTCAGATTATTGTTGTTCACCCACTCAACCATGTAGGGATTCAGATGAGGCTCCGTTTTCAGACCCAACTTGCAAACATCATCTTCAGCAACGACGTTGGTGCAACTGTCGAGGTCAATCACCATATTACACAAGCTATCATTGCATCGCACCCTTGTCTGATAAATACTATTAAGCGCCAATCGTCCTCCTCGGGAACTTTCTATGCAGTCAAAAGATGATGGATAGCATAGAACGGTTGACGCCCACCATCACTGTCACCATCATTAATCTCACTAGGCTCACGATCGCATTCATCCTCTAGATTTACTCTTTTTGTTTTCAATTGCTCTTCTGGTATATAGGGTATAAAATTGTCATTGTCATGTATGCTAACAACCGGTTAGGACACTGATTAGCTCGATGCCTGTATCCCTTACACTTGAAGCATTGAATAGTCTCCTTTGGAAATACTGAGTTCCTGTCATAACCACTTTGAGGTGAGGAGTAAGGTTTGTTTGAACCACGATGAGGAGGGGAGTATGGATGAGCCGGTCGTGTAGGTGTTGTTGGATTAGCCTGTGGTTTATTAACCAAAGACGATTTCTCTTGAGGAGAAGATTGTTGTGGGCGTGAGGTATCTCCTCTAGAATATGTGTCGGGAAAAGTCCTCTGAGCGTAGAGCCTCTTTAGACTTTCCTCAACCTGATAGGCTACTTGAACTGCATCCTCCCTTGTAGACAATCTACTAGCGGCCAATGTGGCACTAATCTGTGGATGCGAGCCGTTGTGGAACTACGCCACTAAGACTTTCTCGTCCCACCCAAAGTTAGATTAAGTGGCTAAATAGTAGAATCTGGCCACGTACTCCTCAACCGACATATTGTCTTGCCTCAACTGCACAAATTTGGAGTGTTGTAATCGGTCGGTTGGAATCTTCTGTCCATCGCACCTCTCATTTCAGCCCATGTAGTAATTTGCCCAAAACCTCGTGCTGTTGGTGTTTTATCCACCAAACCCGAGCTGTGCCTTTCAATTTTCCCTTTGCAAATATCAATTTTCTAGCCTCTATCAAGTTGTACCATCTGAAGAAAATCTCCAAACTGTGATCCCAATCAAGGTATTGCTCTGGGTTGTGGTCCCCATAAAAGTCAAGGATGTCCAATCTTGCTGCTTTGTCTACTCCGTCATCATATCGTCCAACCCCATATGGTGGTAGTGGTGGTGGTGGTGGTGGAAGGGAAACATGTGGCAATGTGTGTGGGGTGACATGTGGCACCCCTTGCGGAATGGAGTTGGAAGAATCCCCAGATAGTATGGGACCCTTTCCTTTCTCAGAAGCTGTCAACCTGTTAATGGACGCCTACAAAGAAGTCATCACAGTTTGCAAAGAAGTAACATTGTTATTAAGCGTGTTGACACTTCCCTCTAAAGTAGTCACTCGTTCAGTAAGACTGGCAATAGTTGTATCAGTCTCTTCTCTATGTGAACCAATCCGTTGAAGATCATTGTTACTCACCATAGTTGTAGTAATTTTCGGCTTTGATACCAAGTTAATGCAGAACCGGGGTTTTAAAAAAAAAAACTATTCAGTTCGCTTAATAGCCCACCCAAATAAGAGAACTCAATAATCAAGATGCAGTGGCAGTAAACAGTATTGTAAATAAACAATAGTTATAAAGAGTGGCAGAGTTTTAAATAACCAGATTACTAATGAGCTACTTGGGAGATGGGACCTGAAGGGAATTAGTAATTATTTGGTGGAGATAAACCAGGAAGCAAAATAGAAGTATGAGATATGGGAGAATTAAAGGCAATTAGAAGGGTATAATAGGACATCAGAAGAAAATACAAATAAATAGAAAACTAATGATTCTTCTTCAACCTTGCGTTAGAACCAGAAACCAGGAAGAGACTATTGGATTCAAGGGGGAAGAAGTACTTGTAAAAGCTCAGATCGATCTGAAATTTGGGTTGATGGGTCGCAACTCACAGCCCTACTAAAAACAACACAATCTCCTTAGACAACTAGCAAACCAGAAGTTCCAGAGGTCTGAAACAGAACTCTACGGTGGGGTTATGTCCAGACCTGCATCTGAAGTTCTATCCTTTGATGAGAGGGATTTCTGGAACCAGGGTTTGGGTCTCTTAGGGAAGAGCAACCTTCGCACAAGGTTTCAGTTCCAGCAAATCAAAGGTGAGGGGGATCGATCCACTTGTTTGGTGCTGCAACCATTGCCCAGAAACAGGGGTTTGACCAGCAAGAGAGAGAATGATAAGAAGGAGAAGATGAACAGAGGAAGTGAAGATGAAGAAGAAGAGGAGGCGGAAGAAGAAGAAGAAAGACAGGGAAGTCACACAAAGCCACACTCAGGCAGGCTCTCAAAGTAATTCCACTCAAACTTCATATTCTAAATGTGCCTCGCTCCTAGATTACATGTCTAATATAAAGGAAAATTAAAAAAATTAATAGAAACTTCTTGAAAGGAAACTACTCTAACATTAGAAACTAACTGATTCCAAAAGAAACTACTTCTAAAACAAAAGAGAATCAAATATCCTAAATATAAAGGAAAATTAAAACAATTAATAAAAACTTCTTGAAAGGAAACTACTTTAACATTAGCAACTAACTAATTCCAAAAGAAACTACTTCTAAAACAAAAGTGAATCAAATATCCTAAGATTGCTTCCCTAATTATCAACTACCAACCCTTGCCAGACAAGAATGTCGGTTTGGGTTGGTTGTGTCTTGGCTTAGGCCTCCATAGGGGGTCAGTTCAGTCTAGCCAAGCCAAGGCATCTGCATCATTCACCCTTGGATTTTTCATTGATATTGTATGCAACTTCTATACTCTTAGTTACTGGAAAATGTGACGGTATTAGAACTTGAAATCAGTACCTGCATATGAAGAAAGGAAGAAGAGAAGTAGAAGTAGAAGAGGAGAGAAAGATAAGAGAAGAGATAATGGAGAGAATGCACCTCATGGTTAGAGAGAATTTGAATAAACCCCAACCGTAGGAGGAAACTTTTATATTAATGATAGAAAGTAAAAAAATGCATTCAAGGACAGGAGATAGAGACTTGTGTAAATTACTCATAAGGACAGAAATGCAAACTTAATGACCATAAGCACCCCTGCCGACACCAATAAATCTCAACAGTAAATGTTGTATGTGAAAGATCTATGGGTAAAGCAAAATTTGAGATGGAAGAAAAAAATGAGGTCCTAGTACCAAACTGCCAATGAACTTCTACAGGTCAGGTCTGATGCAATCTCGGTTTCTGAAGCCCTTAAATTTGGATTGCTCTGGGCTCACAAATAACAAATAACTCAACCGCCGCAAAAGGGTATATACTCAAATGATTTGTCATTTTTGTAAATATTTAGAATAGTGAGGATCTTTTTTCAAGAAATAAAAGATCCTGGGACAGAAGGTAATTAAATTGAAGGGAAATCTATCCTGGAATTGCCAATGGGATTTTTTTGATTTGTTGTGGGCCCACAGAGACCCAAAATTAGGGATCTGAAACCCTGGGTTGCATTACAATGTGACATAGGTATTCAAGGGGTCTGAGGAGTCTTGCTGATACTTGTCTAGAAATGGCTAAGCAAAACTGACTATATGCTATTTTAACTTGTTGTCTACCCAACTAGTAAAATGTTTGATAGGGCTAAACTCACCAAAACAGCAAGTCACTAAATCCAACCCGCAAGTAGGACTGTCGGGATAGATAATTTCCAGAAACAAAAAGGAACCGGTGGCTAAGGAACCAAGGATTAGATCAAGCCCAAGTTCTGGTCGACTATGGGGAGTAGGTAGAAGAACAATAATTCCAAGTTCAAGGATGATCCAAGGGTTAGATAGGTTGCTATGATAGACAGAACAAAATAGAAAGTAGGCCTCAAAACTTTGCAACAACCGAGATCTAACAAACTGCTGGTCAGATCAACACCAAATTAGAATCTAAGGTAGGGATTGATGGCTGGATACATCTCTCCAAGAATGCCATCAAGCTGATGGTTAGATTGAATTATTGAAAGATAGGAGCAAGACATGAATTTACTAAGGACAGATTTAGTAACTATTGCACTATTGCAACATGTTGGTCACAGGTTCGAACCTTGGAAACAGCCTTTCCTGCGAAGCAGGGGGTAAGGCTGCATACATTTGCCCCTCCCAGACCCTGCAGTAGCGGGAGCCTCGTGCACTGGGTTGCTCTTTTTAGATTCAGTAACTAACTAACTTGTAGCAGAAGTAACCATTAGATGGGGCTGAAATTATGGTCGATGAAAGGTCTCAAAGGGAGGACTACACCGCTCACAACAATGGATAATTCTGGTGGCTAGAGTAGGAGTTGTTAAGGACTGAAGGTCTGCTGCAATATAACACCACAGGGATGGTGCTGCAGGACAGAGATGATGCAACAGGTCTTCTCCTTGTGGTAGCTTGATGGTATCAGCACTTCAACTTCAAGAACAGCAAGTGATATCACTGTTCTTGTAGGTGTTGACCACTCACAGAACAAGGTTGCAACAGCAACAAAATAGACAGGAGAAGGAAGAGATAAGAAGGGAGGAATAGGGTGGGATATGTTCAAGGCCTCTCACCTATAGCCTTGGTGAGTCTCTCACGAACCCTATTGCATCTCACCATGCTTTGCAAGGAATCTCACCATGCTCAGTGTCTCTCACAGCAACAAAGACAGCCAATTCAATCATTTTCATAAAATAGTCAGTTAAGCTCTATGACTCTTCCAATATAAAGAGGAGTCTACTACCTCCAGAAAGGAAAGTACTAAGTAGAATCTACTAATAATAGGCCCACGCATGTAGTAGTGGTGCCTTGTACATGGAGGAATAAAAACTAAATCTAAAGATACTACTAAGTAACCATAATAGAAACCAACTGCTTAATCCTGCATAAAACTTAAATCCCTATTGTTTGGGTTTATAAAATTGGCCCGTTACAATAGTTAACCCAAAAATATTAAGCCCATGTCCCATACAATCCATTGGACACTCAATATTAAGCATAATAATATTCTCTTTATTTGTTTTCATATAAACTACTTGTACTCCTTATTCTAAAGCCAACAAAATTTGAACTTCTCAAAAACCAGTATATCAGATTATCAGAGTAATTTTCGGGATTTTGTAAGATTATTAAAATTGCAGTTTATTTTATAATGTTATCCTTAACTATTACAAATATTGAAGAAAAAAATTGTTAAAATAAATTTACAGAGATCCTTGAATAATCCTTTGAAAGATCAAATATTAATATCAATCCTATGTATAGATGATGTACTCATCCCATGGTTTGATATGTGGAAATAATCCAAAGACAAACTAATGACTACGATATCCTCTTTGCTTCCACATTGGGGTGTTGTTTCTTGGTTTGGTTCCACGAAAGGGTGTTATAATTGGCTCTAGAAATATCCTTTCCTATCGGTTCAGCACTAGTAATATAGGAACACTGTAGAATGCACTTATGTGGATTAACAAAGTTCATAAAGCAGCGATGGAATTATCTTATGTTTCACAAAGTTTCTCATGACATGTGATTGTTCAAACAGGAGGAGATCATTAGAAAGTGTCATAGCAAGCAGAAACCAGTCATAGTAGCGACAAACATGTTGGAAAGCATGATAAATCATCCAACCCCAACAAGGGCAGAGGTATCTGACATTGCAATTGCAGTCAGAGAAAGTGCTGATGCAGTCATGCTCTCTGGAGAAACTGCTCATGGGAAGTAAGTTTTCTTGGATACATCTTATGGCACGTAGACCTTGCCCCTTGTTTTTTCTTGTTTTGTCAAGTCAAGTTTTTTTTTTTTTTTTTGGACTTGCATTATTCTTAACTGATGGATGCAGAATCTGTCATTACTCATTACCAGTGAATCGGGGAGTTCAATTTCATTCAGAGTTTGAATGCAATAACTGTATAAAGCTTGCCCTTTGACCTAGTTTGGTCAAAATATTCACATTAAGCTGTCTGGTTTGCAACAGAAAGATTTCTTTGTTTTCATTGAAAGCAGTCCAACCCTGCCCTCACATTGGTACAAGAAAAAGAAGAAAAAACTTGTAATACTTGAACAGTTCGTCCTGTTTAAAACAGTCCACCCATTTTACCTGGTTTAGACAGGAACACTCAGGCTTACATTCTAATTTATTCATCTGAAAAGTGAAAACAAAAAAGCATCACACCAAGTTCTCTTCATATTCTTAGGTTGTCCTTATATTTTGTACTCTCATCGAAGAAAGAAAATTGGAAAAAAGAATTTCATATCTAAGTTCACTGCACTCTGCACATGATCCAGATCCAACAGCTAGGCTTGTGCGGGTTAATGGAGATTTGAGGATCAGCATGTCAAAATATAACTCTGTGGATCTTCCAATCCACTAACAGGATCGGACCTGATCCAAAGTGGATTCTCTGATCCTTTTAGCAGATTGGTGATCCCTTATGGACTGGGCTGGGATTAATTGGAACCAATCAAAACCCCTTTAACCTTTGATGTCAACTGCAGTATGAGGCAACAGAATAACTGTCCTGGGCCTAGTGTGGTCCAGAAAGTATGATATAAATACTAAATCAGTGGTATAAATATCTTGTAGTGCATATTACATATACTTCTCTAATTACTACTTAGCTCATTAATGTATATAATATTATGTTCAATCTATTATATATGTATATGGCTAGGCCTGGATTGAGTTTTACTTAGCTTGGCCCTAATTTCTGTGGGCCTGGAATTATCATGCTGATCCAGCATGGGCCTCTAGGCACCAGATCCTGCGTGAAGGGTTGGGCATGTTAGGTGGTGCATGGGGCACATGTTGCCACTCCGTTGTCTTTTACTTGTTTAAACATTCTAACTTTTTATTTCATTTTTCTATCATTCAAATGATTGTTAGAGTTTCCATTATTATTCGACCTTCTGTTAGTTCTTACGGACTTCAATTTTACTGTTGAACTGCTTTGGCTTGTAAGATACATGACTTCATTATTCTTCGTTCATTTCTTTACGTTTTTGCACCCCAATACTCATGTAATGATATGAATTGTAAATAAAGAATGTTGTATGGTTCTTTGTGTGACATACCTTTTCCTTGAGCTTGGTTCGGCGTTTGTTATGAACATGTATAATAATATTATGGCTTCAGGTACCCATTGAAAGCAGTCAAAGTAATGCACACAGTGGCATTGAGGACTGAATCAAGTCTGCCGAACAGCACTATTGCTCCTATTCATTCTACTGCCTTCAAGGTACAGGTAGAAACATGAATTGCCTTGTGCGTCATTTTCCTTCAATATGGTGTAGAATGAGGGTTTCAGTGGTTAGTTTTATGGTAACTGAAATTTATCATTCTGGGTGATGGATAATGAACTTGAAACCAGGACTACTGCCAATCAACTAGCTCTAGTGGTCCTTGTTACTTTTTATTTTAAAACTCTCCTTGGTAAAACATCCTTTCTTGACGACCTTTATGAATGTTCTATCAGTGCAATATGATTATTATGTTTGCTTTCCATGCAACCACAATGGCAAACCCATGGTACTCTTTTTTGACGTTCTTCTTTTGAATGTGTTCTATCAGAGCCATATGAGTGGCATGTTTGCTTTTCATGCAACCACAATGGCAAATACCCTTGGCACTTCCATCATTGTCTTCACAAGAACCGGATCGATGGCTGCACTTCTAAGCCATTACCGGCCATCTGCAGCAATCTTTGCCTTCACAAATGTGTAAGTTATTTTTTCTCTCAGAAACAGTATCTTCGAGTTCCATTTTTCTATGTTGAGTGGAATTTGAATTTTTTATTTACTAAATGCTATGAACACAGAAGATATGTATTTGGTTTTTTTAAAAGACAGGGTTTCAATACAGGATCCCATAGGATGTGCTAAATCTCTTTGTTAATGTTGTCAAAATTACACTTGTAAAGTATTCCAATGTTGGCTTGGTAGAGTTTTAGACAACTTTTTTTTTTTCAAATTATATATATATATATATTTTTTTTTTTTTTTAAAGTACATGAACAGTATGATCACTAGTGCATAATACCAAAAGACTGGAACTTTGAAAAAAAAAAAAAAAATTGCTTTGCATTAAACCCGAGCTGATGGACACCCAATGTGGAACCAGTTAGAAAACTGCACTTGCCATCTTAGATTTGACTATTATGAACTACTAGAAGAAATGATATTGCAATTTAAAAGTCAATGTTCCTTTCTTTTGTTGGTTTGTTTTTGGTTTTTGGGTTTTTTTTTCACCCTTCTTGGTCGTATCATTCCTAAGGTTGTTTAGAGAGCATCCTTCCGTACTTCTTGCATGAAGTGATTTTGCAGAGTTACTGTTCTTATGTTCTCCTATCATCCTCAAACTTGAACTTCCTGTTGGGCAGTGATCGGGTTAAGCAACGACTGGCACTCTATCATGGTGTGATACCAATATATATGCAGTTCTCAGATGATGCAGAGGAGACCTTCTCTCGAGCACTAAATATTTTGCTGGTATTAGTTATTTCTTGATTTACCACTGAAATTTTACTTAGATATTGGCCGTATGGTTAATATTTGCTTAAAATTTTCCATTTACCAGGGTAAAGATCTGTTGGAGGAGGGAGAACATGTCACCATTGTCCAAAGCGGATTGCAACCAATATGGCGTCAAGAATCTACACATCATATTCAAGTTCGTGAGGTCAAAGGCTGACCTATGTGCGTAGGAAGAGCCTGTTGTTTTCAATCAAGATTAATTCTTGATTATTTATTAGTTCACTTAAGCATATATGCTAAATTACACGTTACCGACATCAAAATACTTCATGTTGTCACCAATTAGGAAGAAAAACAGAAAATCATGAATTTGACAAACCAGAAAATTTTTGGGCTGTTATGCAATTCTTTTTCTAAAATAGGAATGGAATGTTTGATTGAAGTTCTTGGTGTTCCAAAGGATCCCATGAAATTTCTGAAGGAAACAGAAGCAATCTTGAAATGACTGAACGGTTTCACTTGCTTGTCCATCTTTACATTCGGGGTACAACACTAAAATACACAGTAGAAAGGAATCACATGTACATTTAGGGTTCTTAATTGTTAAAATAATTTTTCTTCATCTGGTTGAACATGTATGTCTTTTAATGTTGTGAAACAAGAGACTAGCAAATTAGGCCAGGGCGCATTATTCTCTCGTTAAGATTCATTTGAAGTTCTAGAAAATCTTACGATGAAATATTAACGAATTTTGCTTCTTTTTTCTTCTTTGGGTGGAAGAATGTGTTTAAGAGTTAGGTTGCCTTTGGAATGCATTCCTGGTTGATAATGCACTCCAAGAAATCATAGCAAATGCAGCCTTAATTTTAAAAAGTCATGTACGATTCCGATTCCGATTCCAAATGCTTTCAGAGTATAGTTGTGTACTGTGATTCAGAGTTGAGATCTTCAAAGGGATGGGGAGCCTAAGATCAACAAAATGTTGAGGTTGAGAGGATGAGACAACAATTATACATCAAATAACTAGTGGGTCTAGAAGTTTAAGATCATGGGTGGAAGATAATGGCTGTGTTTGCTGGTATGATTTTTTGGAATGCATTCCCGACCTAGAATATAGGAAAGACTAACATAGCATGTAATTAATAGAGAAAGTTTCTCTTTACCCACGATGAAGAGATCCCCTTTCAATCGATGGTCATAATCTATTGTATGCGGTCTCAAAATTGCCCTCGAGTGTCCGAAGAGTTCCATCCACTGAAGCAGGGGGAGGGCTGCATTATGTGGAAAGATAATTATGTGGCTATTAATACATTCTTGGCTTCTTTCTCAATTGCCACTCAGTACTTCACATATGTGCATCCAAGAATGTTGTGCTCATTCGGATCAAAACTGCCACTGAAGCCCATAGACACTTTCAAAGAATCAGATTAAGCTTTGACTGAGGATGCAGGAAAAGATAATCATCAAAGTAGAGAGCCCCTCCTCCAGAGTCCAGAGGAAAATAATGTTTGAGATATGCTCTAACTAGTGTAAATTCGTCTTGACGCTATAAATAATGGAATACGCGAGCTTATTCAATTAGGGAAAGAACAGAGATAGTAAATATAGTAACGGTAACAAAGAGACTCAATAGGGAAGGAACCGATTCGACGGAGCGTACAAGTGGTTTAGTTTAGCTCTTCTTGGGGACCGCTATCCTTGTTTTGCACTTGTGAAAGCTAGTCTGAGTTGAAAGCTAGGTGAAGCAGCACCCTGCTTCTTAATCTGCAACCAAGCATGCACTTGGCATTACCAAATAAGACATACTTGAAAACTTATCAGGAAAACATAAGTTAGAGCTTCAAAGAAAAGATTAGACTTTTATTAAAATTTAACATTAATTGAGCAATTCAAGTGGAACAGAAATGAGATACAAAAGACCCAAGTCTCTCTAACTTACAAAATTCCCTACAACATTATTGTCAATTCTATGCCTATAATAGAATCAACAAATAAGAGCCAGTGGGATTAAGGACAGGACCTTGATCAATATCTCCCACCTCTTAAACCCCTCTTTGGTCAGTCTAGCTCTTAGTCTTTACATTGCATTTCAGGGACAGTAGGATAGGAGAAAAGGGTGTAACTTGTACGAGAGAGAGAGAGAGAGAGAGAGAGAGAGAGAGAGTGTGTGGTGGGGTTTTCAGTCTTACACTATACAGTATTCTTCTTTCCCAATTGAGTGTGACTGTAACAACCCCCCACCTCCCTTCCTGTTTTATTTATGTGTTACAAGTATATGTTATAGAAGCAACAATACACTCTAAGCTAGACACTGAAGTTGTCATTCTCGTCATTGTCCTCATCTTCTTCATCTTCATTGTCCATGTCTTGACCCTTTCCCTCCAACTTGATAGACTTGTACCACTTGGAACATATCATATAAAGCACAAAATCAACAGTAGTCAAAACTGCTAAGAGGAAGTAAAACCTGTCTAGATGACCCCTATTAAGGTTCCCAGGGATCCATCCTGGCATATTGTCTTTCTTAGAGATCTTCACAACAATGGACACAAGCAAACTGCTCACATAGTTCCCCAGTGAAATGGAACACATGCAAAGAGCACTCCCAAAGCTCTTCAATCCATCTGGTGTCTGGTCGTTGAAGAACTCCAATTGACCCACATACATAAACACCTCAGAAGCTCCTATGAATGCATATTGAGGTATCTGCCACAAGATGCTCATAGAACTTGAACCTTCACAATTCAGACATTCACCTTGAGCATATTTTAGCCTATAGCACTCCACAATTCCTGCTGAGATCATTGCCATTATTGCTATAATCAATCCAACTCCCATTCTCTGAAGCTCAGTAAGGCCTTTACCACCTGTCTTTCGTAGTTTTCCAACAAAAGGATCGAGAATTCGCCTGTAAATGAAAATGAAAGCTGCCACACTAAGAATGTCAAAGCTAGACATGCTTGCAGGAGGAATACGAAAGCCTGCAAAGGAAGTATTCATAGCTGCTCCCTGTTCTACAAAAAGGGAAGCCATTTGGGTGAAGACCACTGAGTAGATTATGGTGCATAGCCAAATTGGGAGAAGTCTCAATATGCATTTCACTTCTTCTACTTGTGTAACTGTGCAGAGACGCCAAGGGCTGTGAAGACCCTCCTTGTCCTGTAGGGAGATGTCCTTTGAAGTGATATATGCTGCTTTGTCCAAGAACCTGTATACATTGCACAAGAGAGAGGAGTTAGAATTTGCTTTAACTTAATCTGGATCATTTTGGCCAATCTAAACAGTGAAAAACCAAGCACGAATCGTTGGGTTGGTCGGTCGGGTCAAGAATTGTGACAACCAAATCACAGATACTAGGTGCCTTCCAGACATTTCAAAAGGTTCTATGGTGCTTTCCTACAGTCAGTAGAATCCTAGTGATGGCAGGACCACAAAGTGGTGGTCCATCAATTTGGAGATATTCACTAGTGAACAAGTATGGGGATTGCATTAAGTGATTAATCTTGTAAAGATACTATATTTTATTCATTAGATGAGATTGGTGTTGGATATTGCCCTTCTCCTATGAAAGGAACCTATCTGTGGATGTGCTTCATTTTCTCAATAAACACTGAATACCAAATTAGACCTATCTAGAGAAACTCAGGCAAGGAAATGTAAATGAAGTTATAGCTCTTAAACTTACTTGAATCCCTGAGTGTGGAGCATCTTTCTACCTCCCTTGATGGCACAATCCTTTCCGTCCACTTCATATAGATCTTCCTTACCTACTGGCATCTCAACCCTCCATTTCTTGACCGCGGCGACAGCCACTTGGGAAAATCTGGAGAGAGGGTTGCCACTTGGCGTGAAGTGCCTGTACCTTGGGGTCCCAGCTAGAAATAGGACCAATGCTACAAATGCAGAGCCACTAGATACCCAAAACCCTAGTGCCCACATCCCTTCATCTTCAAAATACCCCAAAATGGTATTTGAAAAGAGGGAGCCAAGGTTCAAAGCCAAATAGAAGTAACTAAAGAAGGCCACCTTTGAGTGTGATTCCCTGCTGTCCCCTTCATCAAACTGATCTGACCCAAATGTGGCTATGTTAGGTTGGTACCCTCCATTGCCTAGGGCAACCATGTATATAGATAGGTAAAAGAAGGCTATATAGTATGGTGAGTGAGGCCCACAAGAGGTTTGTCCATCCCCACAGCCACTAGGTTTAACCAAGAAAAGGTATGATGATAGTGATAATAGTACCAGACCCTGTCATAAAAGCACAAAAAGAAGAGTAATTAGGATATAAGACAATGACAAGCTTAGAAAAGCTAATCATCATGCAAAGGATTTCTTATTGGAGGAATGGTTATTTGGATCATAATTCACTGCACCATCAATGTGAGCCAAGACCTAAACCATTCCTTAAGCTATGTATTGGGTGAAGAGACTCTCTCCACTATTGGTGGAGTGAAACTTAGTCCATTCATTAATTGTCAAAAAGAAGAGGGCTGTTAATTAATGAGGGATTACTTACAATCACAAAGATGACCTGAAAAATGGCACAGGTCTTGTATCTTCCCCAGTAGGAGTCACTGAGGAATGCACCGACGAGTGAGAAGATGTAGACGGTTCCAGTCCATTTGCTAACATTATTAGCAGCTTCAGCATTGTCTTGCCCTATGACTCTTGTAAGGAACAAAACCAGGTTCACTCCAACTCCAAAGAATGCAAGTGTGGCCAGCCCTTGATTCACTGTTTCATGCATCATTACCACCAAAAATTAATACCCAACTTTAGATAAGCTTGATTTTTTAAAAAAATAAATTGATGTGCTTAAGTGAGGATTATAGACTTAATTTCTCCTTCTTGAGTGATTTCCTAAGCTAAACATTCTCCTACTAATTATTCTAGTTGAAGGATGGATCTTAAGTTGATCAGGTTTCATCACCTAAAAGGTTTGAAGGACAAACATTCTCTGCTGAGAAGCTGAAATCAAGCCCAAAAAGCTGAACCCAACACCCATGCAGATTTGGCAACAAACCAAAGCCTTATATTAGGGTTATGTTTAAATTAATCAGAATAAAATTTGCATCCAAGTTAAGCATTTCAATAATATAAATATATATATATATATATATATATACAGGATTACCTCTGAGATTCTTTCCTCCACCTCTGTTGGTTTTCATAACAGATTTATCTTGGTGTTACACATTGCAACATAGCCCATATGTAAGGTATAGAGAGTACTAATTATTACAAAATTAATTCCAAATATTCATGTAGTTAATTTAATTAAATACGTGTTTAGCAGTTTAACATGAGTGTCCTGATCTAGCCTGTACAAACTTGATAAACTCTCTTCCATCACCAACAAAAACAAAAAATGACCCAAAATTTTTCATAAATAAAACACTAGAAACTGTTACTAGTTGGGCTTCAAAATCCTTGAAATTAGGGTTTGTGATTTGGGTGCCACTTTGTTTTGATATATTAGGGTACCTCTAGAGAGAGAAAGAGCCCCTTTTATGACTATTGGGGAAGAAGAGAGAGAGAGAGGGGGGGTCTACTATTACTATGTTAATCCTTTTATGTTTTGAACAGATATGATAGAGAAACCCTATTTGTTAACTATTAATTTGATGACCACAGTGTCCTTAACAAAAGTTAATAAGATTTAAGCCTTTAAGATTTTGTTGGTGACCCTTCTCCAGCCTAAAGGGAAGGAGGCCTCACACCCATCCTCCAGAATAGGTTGTTATACGTCTTCCCTTAAACAGTATTTCCCTATCGATTTGATTCATAACAAAAGTGTGCACATGCATGCCTATGGCGGCTTATACCTAAACCAGAATGAACGGTTAGAAATTCATCTTATGGGTTCAACTTTTGGGTGATATGCCTCATTCCAAACCCTTATTCCACATATGGATCATGTGTAACGTTCTTGTCACTTAGCATGGTAATATTAGCTCGATCACCTCTACTACAACTGACATCTATCAGTAAATCCACACCGCCCATTTCCATGTTTAGTGGAAGATGATGCTTTGAAACTACAAAAATGTTGTGGTGGTGGTGGTGATATGAATGGTGATTGGTCTACTAACCCATATCAACTTCCAAAAAAAAAAAAAAATCCCAATAGTAGTTCTAAGGAAAGACACAAATCTTATACATTATACACGTGCTCTCTCTCTCTCTTCCATTTCATGTTTTATAAAGTAGACCAAAACCTCTCACCTGATCTTGTGTGTCGTGAAGCTGGTTATATAATATAGTCAAGCAAAAGAGAGAGAGAGAGAGAGAGAGAGAGAGAGAGAGAGAGAGAGAGAGAGAACACTAAAGCTCTCCACCACTAAAAAGAGATGACCCACACATGCATGAACGAGCTAGGTTACGGATCAGCTCCCCACATGGTAACCGCCCTAAGCCATCTTCCTCGCTCCATCCCCTCACTGACGCCGAATCAGAGGTGTGTCAATGGGGGATGGAGTGTGGGAGAAGGGCTGGGAAGGTACCGATCCAGATTCCGTAAACGAGTCTGAATTTTCTTTCTACGTGATAATCTTTTCACATGAGATCTCATTATTCATGGGGTTTAGTCATGTCAAAAGAAAGTCTGAGCATGGATTAAGAGAAGTTTCTACATCAAAGGTGGGACCCCATATCCACCTAGGTAGCTGATCAGACTATGCATGAACCTCATAAACTAAGCTAGAATTATCATTTTATACATCTAAAGGAAATATGGCTAGAATCCTTGACAAGATTTATGTTGGAAAATAAATAGTTATATAAGATGAGAAGGAAAAAAGGGTTCTAAATAATTATAATAAGGAAGCTTTAACATTTTTCTTATGGCTACCACTTTCCATAGTTTTGGAGATTACCAAGTAACAGAATTCCGGCACCCCATCGTCCACTTCGTTGACGGATTGCCGGGCGACCGCGTAGATCGATGGTACCATCAATGGTGAATTCTTCTTCTTCTTCTTTGATCTTCTTTCCCTCTTTTTCTCCTCCCATTTCCCTTATCTAAGACAAGAAAATTAAGAAAATTAAAAGAACATTAGTTTATGATAATCTTACGTATAATTCCTTTGCATGTATCTTAAAAGGTTAACAGTAATGCATGTGATGATCTTAACTGCATCAGTGAAGAAAAGAAAGATTTAGAAGCATCCCACTGGAAGTGATGATCTTTATATGATAAGGTGAAGAGAGAGAGAGAGAGAGAGAGAGAGAGAGAGAGAGAGAGAGAGAGAGAGAGGACAGCAAATCTCACCTTCTTACAGACTTCAAAGCATGCCATTGTTGGTATTGAGAAGGCACTACCGTAAGATATGTAAGGAGAAGATGAGAGAGGAGGAGGTAGCTAGTGCTGGTTATGGAGAGAAGAACAGAACTAAGTTGGAGAAAGAAGAGCAGTACAGAAGTGTATATATAGAGGGTGAGAATGACAAGTGGACGGTGGAAATTAGACAAGAAAATAGGTGAGACCCAAATGGGCCATTTCATCACTAAAATATTGTTTAGTTTCAAATTTTTGGGAGAGGGGTGAAAGGGATGCGTGGCTCAGTTGTATCCAGAACTAAGGCTAAATGGGTTTACTTTTTAAATATTCACATTGTCTATCACAGGGTTGCTTCGATTTTGACATATCTAAAACAGCTCTAATGGTTTCCTAGTGTTACAAATCTTCTTTCCTTTCCTTTCCTTTCCTTTTAGTAGTGTTACAAGTCTTTTTGACCCACAAGACATACAGACCTTATGTGACAAGCTCAGCAAACTAAACTCCTTGTCTTTCATCTTTTTATTATTTTTATTAATATTTTTTTTCCTTCTTTCCATTTTCTTTTTTTGGGGGTGAGGAGGAAGGGGAGAAGAGATTTGTGTGTATATAGAGTATATATGCATGATTTTCTCTCTTCTTGATGCGGGGGTAAAGCTGTGTATACTGAGACTCTTCCCAGACCTCGCACTAGCCACGAGAGCCTTATGCATTGGGTACACCACTTTTTATGCATGATTCTCTCTATGGTATTCAACAGAAGGATGGTGGAAGCACCATTGTTGCAATCCATATTTGCAACAATGATCTCATCCAAAACTTCAGATAAGAAAGAATTAAAGATGATGCTACTAAAAATAATGAAGTTATCTCTAAGAATAAACGAACTAATTATGATTAGTTTTGAATTAGTCTACTCATATGTTCAATTATGTAGCATACAATTCCATAGTCTTTCCATTATTGGAAATATTTATGATAAGTTGGTGACATTTGGATTAGAGAAGCAGTTACACATTTTAATTATTTGATCATTTTTGTCCCTCAAATTGCTTAGACATAAGATATGATCTCCCATATATTTTCCAAGTAGGTTCTGAAGCTATATTGTCCACAACTTGGTAAACCTATAATGGCCACAAATAATTGAATTATGCAAAATAATTTATGAGTTTCCTAATTGGGGGAAGCTTTGGAAACATTATTCTATGAAATAATGTGAGATTAGGCTTACCAAACCACCACCCCCCCCAAAAAAAGAGAGAGAGAGAAATATATACCTTTTTTATCCCAAAAATTTGCCAATGTTAAAACTACTCAATTTAGAATGTAGACTCAGAATAGCAGTTAAGTGAACTAAAAAGAGTAATATTGGAGTGGGAGACCTGATATGACAACTGTCCCAAAGTTGATTCCCTAAACAATAAAAGGTAATGCATGATAGGACTATTACTGTATCAGTTCCTAAAACTCAGGACCAGCCCAGGGCTACCTAAGCATTTTCATTTGGTAGTCTAAAAGGAAAGCAGTTTCCAGATTTTTTGGGAGCTAGTTAGGAACCCTGAATTAGTTTTCAAATATAGATGATGTTAGGGACAGACAAAGATATATATCAGAATATAACAAGGTATAGTTTTTAAACATGGACTGTCTTGACTGGTCAGATCATCATTTCATCAACAACCCATTATCCCTAGTGGACTGGTTTCACTTGAGGATGGATCTGAATAAAATAAAAGAACCTGCATGGTTTTAGCCATCTGAAATGAATGAATCAATTTCATTTTGTTTTCCTATGTGTATATTAGCCCATAAGATCTTTAACTAAAAATGGAACCATCTAATGTCATCATCAGTATCTTATTAAACAATGGATTTATTTTATGAAAGTCCAAAACTTAAGATTACCTGACCTAATTTCTTTTTATTTTTTAATGGACAAGCATAAAGGAATCATGACATGAGATTTGTTTGTGACTTAAATAAGCATCACCTCATGTGTTCAAATGCTATGGGATTCTTAAATTTACTGATTTTTCGTTGCGTATGGCAACCAAACGGGGCCTTATAAGTTGCCTTAAATCTAGGTTTAGTGTCTTTTGCTTCCATTAAACTTTATTAGATAGGCCCTAATTATATATTGATCTTGCTTCTTGGGAAAAAACTGTAAAGAGACATCCTATACAGCTTTACCTATTCACACAGTGGGACAACTTATATCCATTGAAGGCCAACACCACAACTGGTCCAAGCCTTTAGCTCAATTGGACAGCCTGTAATCACAACCTTAGGGTTAGGGTCATGGTCATGGTCATGGTCATGGTATAAAACAAGAATAAAGAAAAGAGAGGTCAACATCAGAGCCATTGGATTGGGGGGCATTGGTGCTATCACCATTACTTGGTGGTAGGGATAAAAGTCAGATATGAATCAGCATGCCTGTGATTATCTATAATGACAGTTCACTGGAATTTAGTGTTCTCATCCTGCATTAGGGGCAATTTTTCAACTTTCTCTTGTGAATGGCTAGCTAAGTTACCTATAAAGAACAAAGTTTGAATATATATTAGGTGAGACTTGAAACCAAAATTTAAGTTGGTATCAAAGTGAGACAATGAAAAGCAAATGCACTTATCCAATTCATGACTGGCTTATCAATAGCAGCCTATGCACTCAAGTTGGTTTCTCAACCCACTGTGTATCTCCATGTGAATATAAGTAGTAAAGGAGATCTTTCATTATTTCCACCTTCTTACTTTTGAACATATTTTAATAGGTCAAAATGTCATGCCGACGTGTCAGATCCCACTTGTCGCCATATGTCAGATACCGATGACAGATCGAAAAAGGTCTTAGGTCTCCTACATCATGATATGATACGTCATATAAAATTGATTGATAGACAATGACATATTATTGTTGTCTATGTTGACAAGCACAACTTTTCATTTCAATTGGTCACTCTTTGTATTAGTGCCCTAACTTTGTATAGTAACTAGTACTGTCAGTGTTAGATGCACCCCCCTCCCTCTTCTAACTTAGATTGTGCTATGTATCTTCTACTTCATCTTAAGCAGACTTCAATGATCAATTTCAGTTTTCTTGTTTTACTCTGTGGGTATAGGAAGAGCCTAAGAAGCTACAAAGAAGGGTTTAGTACTATCACCTCTTGTATGTGTTTTTTCACACACATCATCTTTGTCCTCATGATCAAGAAGTAAATTTTGCAGTTTAGATATATATCATTAATACAATCAAAGGCTTATGTGCTTCATCATAGTTTAGTGCTTCAATATCCACTATCAATGTTTGTGTTATCTGCTAATGGTGGATTGATTTAAAATAATAATGATAAATGACATAAACCTAATATTGATAATAATGATAAATGATAATGGTGGATAGCTTCATCATAGATTAGTGCTTCAGTCTCCACTATCAATGTTGATGAAAAGTTGAATATTATGACATATAAACCACTACAAACAGAAAGGGCCTACAGTACCAGATTTTCCTATAATCAAAATTCTATTCTTTCAACTAATTGGAACCACAAGTTTGAAGAAGGGTTCAGATTTTGGGTGAATTTAAACCATATTTAGTTGGGTCCTCCTCTAAAGTTCTTTGTGTAACCATATTCATCCAAGTGTGTTCAAATATGCAGAGACTGATAGCGAAATAAGGCACTGAATGCGCGTGCTTATCGATGATAAGAAAATCATTTAGAAACAGTTTGAACCATATAAAGGATTCATCATTATTTTTATTTTCTTTTAATAATATGTAAGTATAAGAATATATATATATATATATATATATAATGATCTTGAGATTTGTTTTATTGGATCCATTAGCTTTGTCCATTTCACTAAATTACAAGCCTCTACTGTTTCTCTTTCACCTATATTGATTGTTACTATGAACAATGCTAGCTATCCAGTTTAACATATATTGGCTGCTCTTCAATCTGTGATTCAATATTTTTAGTTCCTCTTAAGTGTTGGCTTTTTTGTAGAAATAGAACTCTAAAACGATACAGAAAACAATGGAAATTGCAAAAAAAACTATCTTACAATGCACATGAAAATTTACGTGGTTTGAAAAGTGAGCTGAGATCCTGCTTCACTATCAATGGAGAAAAGGGTTACTGTCACTAATCTTCACACTTCTCTTAAATTAATTATTTACAGAGAAAGAAAACCCATATAACCCTAAAAAAGACTGCTTAACGGCCCTTTCAAATCAGTCCGCTTATTTATTTTCTTGAGAAAAAAAAAATATATTCACTTATGCAAGTGACAAAATACATGACATCGTACTCCAAACAACTTTCATTCCAGCTCACCGAACCTTCCAGTAAAAAATGCAAAAGAAGAGAGACATAGGTTGAGTAATCTATATGAAAAGATACAATGTTCCAAGTAAGTGGAGGTTTAAAGACAATTCTACCAAGTAGCTTAAATATTTTTAGTTCTGCACTGCAACCTTTAGGTTTTGGCTTTCATCCCAATTTACTAAACCCACCAATAGTAAAAGAAAAGAAGAAAAGAAAGACCAAGTGGTATGGAGCTTTTTTATCCAATTCTACCAAAGTGTGCTTTCCTGAACCACTTTTAGTTAAAGCTAATATCCTTACCAAAACAAACAGTTAAAGGCAAATATAATATGTAATTAATTCTGCAAAATGTGTGAAGCTGTCAAAGTCAATTACTAGTCTCTTTCCTATGTAATTTCCAATAAAAATGGAATAAATTAAATTCATAAAGTGACAGACAAACATGCAATTCTAAGTGATTCATTCAGATTAAGCACTTTCTGTAGCATAGTGATCAGTTCCTCTTGCAAAACAATGGTGCTTTAGTTTTGTTCCAATATTATATATAATTATCCAATTGGCAGATGAAATACAATGTAACTTTTAATAACATGTAATCATGGCAGTTCAAGAAAAGGGAAAGAGAAGCCCTATACGCTTAAAATTCTTCCAACTTGATTCATAGGATCTTTAACAGATTTCAAAAGCCTCTCAACTTCTTATCAAAGAATTGAATATCCTGCATGTTTTAGATGTGAAAATTGAAAAAATTAAGTTAGATCACTTATAATGTTTCTACCATCTATCTATGGACCCATATTCCTAAATAAAAAAATCAATTCAATCCCCATTGTTCTATTCTATTCATCCAAATTTTTTTTTTTTTTAACTAAAATAACCTTACCTATCCAGCTCTTTGAGAAAAAAAATCATGACATGCAATTAATTCCTTATTCCTGCAACTACAAGCATAAATAAGGGTGATTGGGTGAGTCCTCTAATGAAATAGAAATGTTTTCGATCCCTTAATTTAGTATCTCTTGGGATTGGTTTATTTTTAGTTAGGTGATTTTGCCCTGCAAATGGATTCACCATAGGAGGGGGAAACTGCCTATTCGATTGGTGTTTTTAGCTAAGAGAGAGCCATTTTTCCTTGTATCATTCTTTTTCTTTATTTATTTATTTATTTTTAATTCAAATAAACTTTTAATTAAAAAAGAAAAAAAAGGTGGTTCTTCAATACATCTATCAACAAGAAATTAAATTACCAAAAAAGAAGCAAGAGAATCCCATCCCCTCCCTCCCAACTCTGAATCTCTCTCCTTCCAGACACAATTTACATTTAAGAATTTTTATTTTATTTTTTCGGTGGGGAGGGGGTAGTTAAACATCTAAGAAGAATCACTATAGCAGCAAAGTTATTTCAACAAGACAAGATAAAAAGTATTGGCACAATATCTAGAAAAGTAGTCACACCAAATGGACATTTTCTGATGATTTATTAAATTCTAAGAACATTCTGAAGAAAGTTCCTGGGAAAAACTCCAAAGGAAACCAAACTAGTGGAGTAGAATTAGGTATGTGGGTTAGCTTCTAAATCTGATCCTTGTCCATAAAATTGCTTTGGAGGAGGAAACTTTTTATCCCTTTAAAATTCTTGCCTCCATTTGGAAATGGCTTTCTCAATTAATGAAGTGTTGGATACTTTACTTGTTACATTTTTTTCTTCCTCTACTCCTTTCACTCTCAGTGGAATCAAACCTCACATCTGAATAAGATTAGTTTCCCCATCGTAAGCAAATATGTGCATAAAAGAGAAGATACCCATGTGACAAATCTTAGAAATTAGATTTATATATATACACATTCATAAAGTTTTTTGTGGCACTAAAAAAAATTGGGACATAATTCTTCTAAATATCTGAATGGAATCAAGCTTCAAATCTAAACTAGATTAGTTTTCATATCTTTATTGAATTTAATTTATGGGGAAAAGAACGTTTCCTGGTCACATAGCCTCTACATCTAGACACAGATGTTGGCGAAATAACATCCCAGGCCACCATATGAAACCTAAAACATTCATCCTCTATTGATGCCCATATGCACCCATCATTGATGTAACCCCGTGCTAACTATAAGAAATAGTCCGGAAAATAGGTATAAGACTTTGACAAATATGTAATAAAATATTATTAAATAAAGAAGGAGAGTATCACTTACTGGTTCAAGTAGAGTTACAAAATTGTTGACAAAAGTCCTCTAACTATAGTACAGTTGAGTAGTATATATATACTCTCCTTAAGGTATTTGAATACCCCGTATATATATATACAACAGGGTTGACCGTATGTCCTCACCCCCAAGATAAAACAACTCTCAAATTACTTAAGGTGCACTCTATAAGCAATTCCACAGGTGTGTCCGAAGATAATACTTAGGAATTCAAAGAAAACCGATGATAAAATGAAAATAGAGAACAAAAGCACTTGCAGTAAAATAGTGAACTTAAAATACTCCCACGGTGCAACAATACATATTTCGTACAGTATCCAAATATAGTAGTATATATTTGATGTAACTTATAACCAGAATCAGAATTCTGTATATATCGAATGTAGCCCTCTGTATACGAATGGGTATACTTGTACAAGTATCATACGTATACAAGTGTGACTCTATGCATGGGACAATGTGTCCATATACTGATACGTATGTACAAGTGAATGTGCAAACATGTATGTCATTGGTAGTTGGGTTCATACAGGTGCATATAACAAAGGTGTCCCTTAAGACAAATGTTTAAGGATGTGAAAGTTCCAACATGTAAAAAGTAGGTTCTTAGAACCCAACCCAACCTTAGGCTCGGAACGACATCGATAGGGGGTGGGTATTATGAATTTCACAAGGGTAGACAAACTATAGAATATGCTTTTGTGTCTCACTCTCTATCACAAACACACGCACACACACATTAGAGCTTCTTAGTGGTTTGACCAATTTTAACCATTCCTTTTTGACATATTAAGGGCCCTGAGCCTCATGACCAGTTTCAACGGTTTATTTTTTGATACATTAAAGTGAAACATCAGGGCCCCCTAAGATTCATGACATAACTTAGGACACAACAGTTAGGGTTGTTAAGAAAGACACAGGAATGTTTGGAGGCCTCTTCTATGTCATGGATTTGACTCTAGAATAGCCTTATTTAGTTCCCACTAGGGAAATTTCCTCCTGAAATGATTGACTTGTAGAAGATTAGACTTTGGTGGATTCATAAATTACAAGTATCGCTTAGATGGACGGTTGGGGATCATTTCCACCCATTTTAGGGTAGTATCCTTCACTGTCCCAAGGGATAAGATTAAGACCTCCATATATGGGCTCGGATTGGACATAAGATTTGGTATCCCTATCTGGCCCAATATTTGGAACGGGTTAAAGCCCGACCCGAAAATATTTACAAAGGGGCCCATTGATATTTGGAACTGGACCAATATTAATCTCTCTTAGCATGGTATCTACTACTGGATTGGCTTCCATTTCTCCTCACTTTGATGATGGCGAAGGGCAGCCGCCGGCAGCCGATGGCCGGCAGTTTGTATTTTGAAGCTCGTATTACTTGAGTCTTAATCCCTCCCATGTTTGAAAATATGTTTCAATGTTTAGTATCAAACATCTAATAATGTAGATAGTGGAAGGGTCTGATCTTGGATTTGACAATTTAATTTCATTGTCAACATTAGTATATGCTATGAATGTGGATGAAATTTACCCCCAAAAGAATCTGGATGAAATTTTATGGGCTGGTTTGAGTGGGTCCTGATGTAAGATGGCCAGGTCAATTCAGGCTCACATTGACTGACCCACTATTGGGCTTGATTGCAGGTTGGGCACTAAGAACCGAATCTAATTAACCAACCAAATTAAGTTAACCCAAGTTAGCAAATCCATTAGAGACTTGATACATACCAATGAAAGAAGAGAGGGAAGCTGTTGAAGATAGGTTAGCAAGATTTTAAAACTAATATTACGGCTCAGATCTGACACCATTGATCCTGAGCCGGGTCAGCTGGTCCAGCTTAATGCCAGCTGATTTCCGGGGAGTTATGTTGGTGGTATTGGCCAGTATTAGATGTATCAGAGGATTAGCCTGATTCAATACCAATACTTGAAACAATGTTGGTTGAAGATGGGAGGGCTGAAATCAAATTAGGGCAAGATCAGCAAACAACCAGAACAAAGCCTGATCTGGATGAGCAATTAGGAATCTGGGCCAGTACCAGCCCAACTTGGCCCAATAACTAGGCCATGTGTGTGGGCATGTGATGGATCACTGGGCTTGTATTTGCCCAGCCGCACGAGCTCCTTTTCTGTGTGATGTTACAAAATTAATGAACTCCAACCTCATTGGGTTCAGATTTGGTGGAGCATCCACTGTCCTTCAAATAACCCAATATATAGCCAACTCCATTAAAGAACTCAATCAACCAATCAAGCTAGGTTTTTCTACCTAATTAAGGTTGATATTCTTCAATCCATTAAGATCAATTCAGTTTTCCCAAACTGTAAATTTTCTGAATGGATCAGAACACCAAAAGTGTTGAGTTTACTACTTAAAGATCATCATCATTGGCTGAGAAGGGTGACGACATTTTTTAGCAGTGGATAACAATGAGAGGGGTGAATCATTGTATAAAAATTATTTTAACGACCCATTGTATTTTGCAGCTGGTTGTTGACACTAGCAATATCAAACACGCAGTTGTGTGCACATCCACCTCGTTACCACTATGTGGCTATGTATATTAGGTTGTGCATGCACACCCATCCTGTAACTCACACACAAGCTCTCCAAATATCCGTATAAGCACAATCATAGCACAAAATATACGCAGTTTGAAAAGTTCCCTATATCCATAGAGTAATGCCCTAGTTGAGCTTCATATGCTTCTCAAGACCCTTCTGCTTTAGTCAGCTACAACTGACAAGGAGCTATAACTCCTAGTTTACCCAGCATACAACCAAGAGTGTGCTACAACGCCAAAATATGATAGCTACAATTATTGGGGAGCTACAACTTCCATGTTCAGTGCGCGTTAAAACCCTAGATACAATATCAATGTGCTTATAATTTGCCCTGCAATTTTGCATAGGTTAGTCTACATATTTCAACAAATACAACGTAGGTCTAGCATACATGTATTGGATACAAGACTAAATGAAAACTACCTACAGGTAGAAAGCCTTACAAGTATACTGGGATTCTTGGTATCTGGAGAAGACTTGAGTCTTTAACTCAACATCAATGCCTACTGGAATACCCCTTCGATGGAGAACTTGAATCTTTAAGTGACTATGTGTAATTAGGACCTTCTTTTCTTTCTCCTTTTCTTGCAAAATCGTCTTGGTATGTCTTCAATGATTGATACAGTGATTACACAATGATAGATTTTTATGTGTCAATATCCTTCTCCTTAAACTAAAAGTAATTTTTTTTTCCCTTTTTCTCTTAGAATCCACTTTGGTATGTCTTCAATGATTGATACCATGATGGCACAATGATTGATTTATTATATCTATTTAAATTTAAAAAAAAAAAGTTTTAATTGAACCATAGGGTTTTGTGTGTAATCCAGATATGATTGGTATAGGCCTTCCCAGGTTCCGTCTTCTCAAAACATTGATGCGGAATGCCATACAAAATTTTCCATTGCGGACAAGTTCGGTAGTAACTTTCTAACAAAGGGAGGGTTAGTGAGGTACAGATGGTTCGACAATTAAACGGGTCTTCAGTGTATTATGGTTTCATTCATATATTTATTCATGAGTGGATAATTCCAGCACGTCCCATGTGGAACGGCTAACTATGAAATGAAAAATTCTATTCATATTAAAAAGAGGAAATTACACTCCCTTCCCTTGAACTATGGCCTGATATCAAGTTCCCCCCACGTACTTTTATATATACCAACACCCTCCCCTATAGTTTGAAGATGCTTTCAATCGTCCCATAAGTGACTCGCGGTGTTAAACTTGACTGTAAAAAGATCAGTTTACCCTTTTGGCCTCTACCTATATTTCCTTCTCTTTCATCATCACCATCCCATTTCTCTGAAACCATGGATATCAGCCACCAGTCTTCTTCCTCCGTTAACCTTGACATAGATGAATCAGAAGTTTGCCATGGCCAACATCGTCACCACTGATACGGCCAAATTGATTACCCAGTAGGGTAAGGACACGTGGTATATAAGGAAAGGACACGTGTCGCTCACCTGATAGAGGCTGCAAGGAGTTTGACCGCTTCAACCGCGTGAAGAGAATATTCCCCAATAAGGGGATAAGACGTATCCGAGTAGGACTCGAATAGGAAAGGAGGCGGACCTGAAGAGGACTCCTCCAAGGAAAAGAGAAACCCTAAACCCTAAGGACTATAAGAGAGGGCCTGAGTGGAGGAAAAAAGGTAAGCAGAAAAACCCACACCATTACCCTTGTGAAAAACTGTGCGGCCGATCTCTAACTTGGGTGTCGGAGGACTAACCCCGGATAAACATCCGGGCCTCTGCCTTCTGTATTTGTGCAGGATCAGCTCATACGGATTTTCGGCAGCAACAATTTGACGCCGTCTGTGGGAACGACAGTAATGGTGGGGAGAACCTACAATCGTAGGAACACTAGAGCAGCGTTGAATATAAACATGGAGGAGGAGGAACCTTCAGGAGGGCTCCCTCCCTCGATGGAAATCGGAGGAGACAGGGGAAATGATGATCGGGAAGGTTTTACGAGGGACCAGCTTTCGGCAGGATATTCGGTGCGCGGAGATAGTAATCCTCCACCCCCTCCTGGAGTGCAGGAATATGTGACAAGGGAGCAGTTCGAAGCCCTCCAGGAGAAATATGATCGAATGGATGAGGCAATGAAGGAGGTCTCCAAAGCTGTCTCTCAGAAGATCGGCGGAGCAACGCGAGGCCCCCATATCTGGCCCAAGAGAGCTCGAGACGAGGACAGAAGCAGTACAGAATCAATAAGGTTCGGTCATAATCCTCGAAATTGAGTGATGAGGGAAAGTCCCACAGCCAGGGGAAGGACGAGGCGTGCCGTCAGGGCCAGACATGGGGAACCACGCCAAGGAGACGAACAGAGACATGAGGACTCGGGGTTGAAGCAGATGATCCTGGACCTGAAAGATGAGATCAGGAAGGTGGCAGAAAACCAGACGGGAGCTCGTGAGCCAGACCTCACTAATGACACGGCTCTAGCTGATGAGGTCATGAGGGACCCGCTTCCGATCGACTTTCACCTGCCAAAGTATGACACCTACGATGGGTCTAGGGACCGTCAATCATCTGGAAGGCTTCAAGGTTGCTATGCAGTTCCATCGGGTCTCGAAAAACATCATGTGTCGTACCCTGCCATTAACGTTCAGAGGAGCGACAAGGCTATGGTACAACCGTTTGCCGACGAAGTCGATCCACAGCTTCAACGATTTAAGTTACTTCTTCGTAAAGGGATTCTCTAGTAGCCAACCCTTTCAGAAAACCACGTTGAACTTGACCAACGTCAAGCAACAGGAAGGAGAATCATTGCGAAACTACATAAAGCGCTTCCAACAAGAGAAGATCACGATCAGAGGTCTGGACCCGAAAGAAGAGTTCACAGCCCTGCTGGGAGGCGTCAAGGATAAGGTGCTGAAAAGATCTTTGGCGAAGCATACATCGAGGAACCTGGCCGAGTTGAGAGCTCGGTGCGATAAGTATATCCAGATGGAAGAAACCCTTCAAGCCGATGAAGAAGCTGAAGGGAAGACGGGAAGGAAAAGGATCTCAAGGGCTAATGACAAACCTTCCGAAGAAAGCAAAAGACGAAAGTCCGAGCGAAGTCGGGCACTCAGTCCACCAAGGAAGTTCGAGAAATACGTGCCCCTGAACCGAAAAAGAACGGATGTGCTAATGCAGATAAAGGACTCCCCGGATGCCAGAGCCATGAAGTGGCCAGGGAAGATGGGACGACACCCCGAGAGATGCAATATGGACAAATATTGCCACTTCCACAGGGACCACGACCACGACACCGAAGATTGTTGGCACCTCAAGGGGGAAATATAAGGAATGATAAGAAGAGGATATCTAGGCCGATTCGTGGACCGTGAAAAGGAGGATGCCCAAGACGGTAATGACCGCAGGGACAACCGTCGTAGAGATGGCAGAGGTCGCTATAAAAGAAGAGGGCCAGCCAGGGACTGGACACCCGAGGAATCTGACCATCACCTCCGGGATGAGAATAAAAGCCCAACTAAGGTTATAGCGACAATCTGTGGAGGCCTAGCCGCTGGAGAAAGTTCAGTCTCGGCCAGGAAAGCAAAAGCCTATGTGAGAAGCGTACATGTGGCTGAATGGTTGAACAAGAAGGCGAGGACAGGGACGATTATTTCCTTTTCAGACAACGATCTGGAAGGAGTACACACTCAGCACGACGATGCCTTGGTAGTCACTATGACCATAGCCGATTGCAGAGTGAAGAGGATCTTGGTGGATAACGGCAGTTCAGCTGATATCCTGTTCCTTGAAGCTTTCCAGGAGATGGGCTTGGACGAGGGAAAGATGAAGAAAGTCGAACACCTGTTGCAAGGATTCTCCGGCGTCCCAGTAAAAGTGGAGGAATCGATTGAGTTGCCGGTAAGAGCCGGCACTGGAGATTGCCAAGTAACAGTCATGATCAACTTCCTGGTAGTAGGCATTACTTCTGCATACAATGCCATACTAGGGAGAGTTGGTTTAAACCTGCTAAAGGCTGTCGTCTCCACACCACATCTCAAGATGAAATTCCCAACCAAGAACGGTGTCGGTGAATGTCGAGGCAATCAGGAGGCATCCCGGAGATGCTACGCCACTACCTTATGGGGAAGAGAGAAGGTGGGCGAGGCACTCCAGATAGAAGATCTGCGCGATGACACTAGTTATCAAAGGGGGGAACCAGCTAAGGATCTGATACAAGTTGAGGCCGAAGAGGGGAATAACACTCACCAATTCCAGGTCGGGGCTACAATGCCAAGGCAACAACGAGAAAAACTCATCTCATTCCTCCAAAACAACTCTGACATCTTCGTCTGGTCGGCCTTAGACATGCCTAGAATAGACTGAGAGGTAATAGAGCATCATCTTAGTGTCAACCCGGCAAAAAAGTCAATGTAACAGAAGAAGAGGACCTTCACCCCCGAAAGGCAGCAGAAAATAGATGAAGAAGTAGAGAAGTTGCTGAAAGCCCAGTTCATCCGCGAGATCCAATACCCGGAGTGGATATCCAACGTGGTGATGGTCCCGAAGGTAAATGAAAAGTGGAGGATACGAGGCTACTTCACCGATCTGAACAAGGCCTGCCCAAAGGACGGATACCCCCTGTTGAAAATTGACCTCCTCATCAATGCCACGACAGGATACGAGGCGCTGAGCTTCATGGATGCGTACTCTGTTGTAACCCGGCAGTCACTGAGAGGGGGGGTGAATCAGTGAGTTCAATTCTGATACCTAAAAACCTGTCCGATGTCTGACCAAGAAAAAACTGATATAGCTGTCCCTGTTTGCACACAGTCGTATGCACACTCAGCCTCTCATAGGCACTTCCAAGTATGCACACCCATTCCACATTCCACGCACTTCAATATCAAATGCAAACAACAAGCACCCACAACACGGGGTTTTTACGAGGTTCGGCAATTTGCCTACATCCCCGGAGTAGTGCCTGTAAAGGCTTCGTACCTACTCAATACACTACTTTTGACTGCACCCACAGTCGGGAGCACCCACACCCAATTTTCTCAAGCCGAAGCTGAGATGGCACTCGTAGTACCGATACAATATGTAGCACCCACTACACGGGAGCACCCACTCCCGGTGCTTAGCACCCACTAAGCACACAATAAATAATACAATTAAATTGGGCTTATAACAATGCCCTATAGTGAAGCACTCATACATGCAAATTTCCCCAAATAGACTACAACTATCACTTAGGCATTTTATCAAACATCTTGCCTACAATGATTTATAATAATGGAAATTTGGCAAAATTGAGGTTACCTTGGCAAGGAGTAACCGGAGATGCAATAATGTCAATCTCCACTTGATGCGGACCACAACCACGTTGTCTCGGTGCCGCCAATGCTTCAACCCCGGTTGGCACTTGGGTTTCTTGAAGCAACTCACAAGAACCAAATTCTAGGTTCTTCTTCTTCTTCTTTCTTTTCTCCTTGTCTTTACTTTCATGGAGTAACAATGGCATTCACATTCACATTCACACACACACAAAGAGAGGAAACAACTTCTTCTCTATTTCCCTCTTCTTCTCTTCTCTTCTCTTTTCTTTTCTTTTCTCTTGGCAACAACCAATATGACTTGCTACCTTGGTTTCCAGCAGCTTCCTAAGCCTCTAATGGTGGCTATGGATGAAGTGCAAGAGGATGGAAGTCTTTCATTCAAACCTTTAGCCTTCCACGAGCTTCAACTCGTTTTTCCGACCACCTCAGCAAGCCCTCTGCCTGATTTCTTCCCTCTGATGTGTAGAGCTCGGAGAGATGAAGAATTCCCAACTTGAATCACTCAAATCCGACTTAAAATGAGGAAGATATGACCTTTTGAAGTTGGAGCAATGAGATAGCCTGAAATGGAATCTTCGTACGGGTGGCGTAGGCTACACCGGCGGCGCGCGCAACAGGGGCGAAATCTGACCGTAGATCTCATATAAGAGATCTTATAATCCAAACCGTCCGATTAAACCAACGGACAACAGATCCAAACCGTTAGATTTGAATCTCGATGACGTCATCATGACGTAAGCGCTGACATCGTCAGAAGTGTTGTCGATCTATGATTGGTTGCTTTTCCGGATTTTAAGGGAGCTTGTCTTCCACTCACAAAAGTGAAAATGCATATTGACCGTTGGATCCGAATCTTCCATGATGGCTTTAATCAGATTTCATGAGATCATTAAGATCGGAATCCTTTTTATACCTTCTGTACACGCGCGAAACACAATAACATACCTTGATATAGTGTAGCGCCAGTGCATCAAGAATTATGCATCGTACCAATAAAATCCCACGCGCAAGCATCTATCTCGTACATATCACACCAAAAGCCCTTCGAATTTCAAAAATAAATTCCGAAAAACCCACCCAACACCGAGAGCAACTGATGGATTTTCGGTTTGGATTTTCGAACCGACTTTACGGAAACGCTTATAACTTTTTCATACGACATCCGATCGATATGAAACGAAGTGCGTTGGAATCGTAACTGGATGCTCTACGACTTTTCAGAAGACTCAATCATCTGAATCATCCATGTAAAAAGACCAAAATGCCCCTACACATTTCCAATGACGTATCTTTCTCATACGCAATCGGAATGCGATGAAATCAGAACCGTTGGAAAGATTGTATTTTTGTCGTATTGTTACATGTAGAACACTTCCTTTAAAAAAATCATCTTCAATGTCGAAACTGCCCTCGACTGCCATAAATGCCGTAACTTCTTCATACGGTATCGGAATGTGACGAAATCAAATGCACTGGACTAGGAAAATTACAATCTATCTTTTTCATGAAGAACCGATCTTCCAAAAATGTCATTTTCATTACCGAAAATGCCCTCGATCGTAAATAGGCCAATTTTGTCAGTTTTGACCCAGAAACCCGCACCACCTATTAATGATGTATTAAACCACTCCATGCATACCAAGCTGCTCTGTTATCTCATCGGTGACACTGGATACTGCCATGTCATCATTTTCATCCACGTCATCACCGCCACGTGGCCGAGTTGCCAACAAGGACAACCATAAAACAACAATCTCCCCCTTTGGAGTTGTTGGCAACCACCTCATCACTAATACACTCTAAAGCTCCGATGAGTAACTCTCTCCCCCTTTGACAACAAGTACAAATGGTGGAACCAATGGACTCCCCTTGAGTCCAATATGGGGGTAGCAACATCAAGCAACATGCTCCCCCTCTCCCAATGCTACTAGTGCTTTGGAAGAACCACCACTCCCAGCTTCTGTCTGAGGAACTCAAACTGATCTTTGGGAAGCGGTTTAGTGAAGATATCAGCCACCTGCTCTGCTGTGGGAACAAACTCCATCCTTACTTCACCTTCCATCACCTTGTCTCTTAAGAAATGATACCGGATAGCAATGTGCTTCGTTCTAGAATGCATCACCGGGTTCTTGGAGATATTGATAGCACTAGTATTGTCACAATATAGTGGCACTGCCTGCTCAACCTCCACACTCAAATCCTTCAACATTTGCTTCATCCACAACACTTGTGTACAACAAGATGTAGCTGCAATGTATTCTGCCTCTGCAGTTGAAAGAGAGACTGACTCTTGCTTTTTACTATGCCATGCCACCAAGCTGCTCCCCAAATAGAATGCACCACCACTGGTGCTCTTCCTGTCATCTACACATCCGGCCCAATCTGCATCTGAAAAAGCTGACAAACTAAAGCTCTTGACTTTCAGATACCATAACCCAAACTCACTAGTCCCTTTCAGATATCTAAAAATTCTCTTCACTGCTGCCACATGTGTCTCTTTTGGTCCTGCTTGAAATCTGACTACCATGCACACAACTTGTAAGATGTCAGGCCTACTAGCTGTCATATATAATAGGCTACCAATCATTGACCTATACGAGGTGTGGTCAACTGATGGAGAGTCATCTTCCTTGCTCAACTTACACCCAGTCATCATAGGTGTACTAACTGGCTTGCAATCCTCCATGGTGAATCTCTTTAACATCTCCCTCACATATTTGGACTGAGATATGAAGATACCTTCTTTCTTTTGATTGATCTGCAAACCCAAGAAGAATGATAATTCACCCAACATGGACATCTCAAACTCATCTTGCATCCTCATAGCAAAATCTTTGCACAACCACCACAAGCTGGCTGCTTTCTTCAGTTCTGATGTAGAGATTACTGTCCACTAAGCCTTTCTTGAAACCCAACTTGCACAAGTAAGAGTCCAATCTGGAGTACCATGCCCTTGGAGCTTGTTTCAAACCATACAATGCCTTCTTCAATATGCACACAAGAGTGGGGTCCTCACTCAGTTAAAACCCATCAGGCTACTCTATGTAAACCTCCTCTTCCAAGTTTCCATTTAGAAAAGCTGATTTGACATCCATATGATAGACCTTGAACCCTTTGTACACTGACAAAACCAAGAACATTCTGATAGCCTCAAGTCTTGCCACTGGAGCAAAAGTTTTTCTCAAAATCAATGCCTTCCACTTGAGCACTCTCCCTCTTTGACTTCAATATCAAAGAACTATAATATCTCTCTCTAAAGTAATCTCTCCCAGTGTGGGATACAAGCATCTATAGGAATGCCCATATGCATCTTTCCAATCCTACAGATGTGGGAGTTCAAACTACATAGGAGTGCCCATACGCATCTTCCCTATCCTATGAGTTGAAATCTCAATTACTCAACTGACCTCATATCTGCTTCAACACTGCTCATCAGATAAGTGTTGCCTCGACTGGATATACATCATGAACTACAAATTACAGTACGCAACTGCTCAACTCACCAGCTTCTTGAGCTTCCTGTCATAAATCTCTTCATCCAGTCAACATATCATTCTCTCTGTCACTAGTGCTGAAATATTTAACTCTGTCAAAGTCAAACAATCACCATGATCACACAAAATTACACTCTGACAACTACCACTGAGATTGGTACCAACTGAATCTCTGACCCATACTGATGCATACAAAAGTGAATTATTGGCTGTCATACTCACAACCGCATACCTCTGACCATCACTGACATCCTCAACTATTCTGCCCTCTGACTGACACTGAACTGCTCATCTGGTGATTGCTCCATTAAGATGCAAATACTCAAGAGGACTACACTAAGTTTCAACTGATGTCTCTAATCAAAGCACTATTGCAGGAACTTTACTGTCATAATCTAAGTCCTGCTGGGGGCACTAATATCCATCTAGTGAGCTCCCCCATTCTTGTGCACCAGAGTACACCTAGTGCCTGGGAGGTGTGCCCACTCCTATACCTTGTCTAGGTGGTGGGAGGGTGATGACTGTGACTGCACACACCTCTATGTGCTTCTCTCTCCAAACTAACTGACCACTTGCATTGGTCCTATGCATTTGCTTCTCACCAGAAGCTTTCCTACTACTCTGTTTTTCTTTCTGCTCACTTACTGTCTTCTTCAGTCTCTGCCTCTGTCCAACCAACCCAATTGTAGACCTCTCTTTTACCTTTCCAACTGATGGTCTTCCCTTTCTGAATCTTTTCTGCACAACTGTAGAACTGACATCTCCCTTTGTTTTCCAGATTCTGTTTACTGTTGTCTCAGCCTTTTGTATATCCTTCACTTTCCATACACTATACAAAGCCACCTGAGACTCACCACTAGATTGTGACTGATGCTTCTTAGAATGTCTTTCATTGACTTGCCTTCTACAACCACTTCTTAACTTTCTGGTTCTAGAGATCTGATAGTCTCTCTCCTCTTGTACAAGCTGAGGGGAGAGCACTGCCTTGCAATGCTTGGCCCAATGTCCATGATGGTGGCATCTAAGACATTCTACTAGTTGTCTACCCAGTGGTGCTATAGGAATCCTCCCTTCATAGCTGGAGTCTAGTCTAGATATACACTCTGCTCTCCTATGTCCATACTCACTGCACCTGTGACAATACCCATGAAAATATGACTGCATCATTGGTAATTGTCTATGCAAACTAGGTGAAGCATTATGTCTATTGGTGGGAGCCATCTGACTCTGCCTGGGAACCATCTGCATAGGTCTCTGATAATTGAACTTGTTGAACCTGCCATACTCAATTGGTCTCTGCTGGTAAGCTCTGTCATAACCACCAACTCTGATTATATTCCCTATTTGGACTGTTTGTTTGCCTTTACCTCTACTCTTTGTATCTCGTGGACTACCTCCACATTGTGCCTGATGTGTAGGAGATCTCATCTCACTATTGTGTCTCTCCTCTCTCTTCCTTTGTCTCCTTTGAGCTCTCTTCTGTGTTTTTCCTGTAGTCTGTCTCTGTGGTCTGATCTCAACTGTCTCTATAGCTTTCCCTGATGACTCACCCTGCTCTGTTATAGAACTAGAGCTGATGATGGGTAGTCTCTGGCATTCTGCAGACTGAGCTAGATGTCTATCCATCTCTGTAACCACAAGTGGAGTGGCTGAATGTCTCCTCCGCAACTCAGTCAACTGTGTTTGTAGTGAAATGATCTCTGCTTCTAATTCTTTGTTTAACTTCTTAAAATCATTTGAAATTTCACTACCTCTTTTAATCACTCGAGATTGCACATCTATTTTCTCTCTCAAGGCTAAGTTCTCTGATTCAAGCCTGGTACACACCTCACTTTGCTTTCTCAGTTGATCTTCAAGAGATTTTATAACCTGAGGGTCATTTATGGACTTCATCAACTGTGAGATACAAGAAGCATCAAGCTCTAACAATTGTGCTCTCAACACATTGGCTGCCTCTTCAAGGATTCTACATCTCTCATCTCTATTGACGACTTGTGTTTCTAATGCTGCAATAATGAAGTTGCACTCCTTCAGATGTGTTCTCAAATCAATATTGATTTCATCTTGAGTTGTAGTAATATGTGCCTCAACACACTCAAATCCACTAGTGTAGCACTCATCTGAACATCTGCTTTCAACATCTAATGTGGACTCTGATATAGCTGGCTCACCTCCATATAGGTTGTGTAATCTCTCCCACATCGCCTTAGCTGATATGCATGAACTGACTTTGACACTCACACTGTCTGTTAATCCATCCAAAATGATCTCTCTAACCTTAGAGTCAATAGTAGAGTCTACACTCACATTAACCACTGCACTCCATAGATCATACCCCAATGAACCTATATGTGACTTCATCAACTTCCTCCAAAAGATAAAATCTGATCCATTAAAAATAGAAGCTCCAGAAGTAGACTTACTGAACCAAACACCTGATGCCATCTTCAACCAACCGGATCACTCTGAGCTGTTTAAGCTGCCTCTAGAGCCCTTGCTCTGATACCAATTGTTGGGTCCCGATTGACACTGAGAGGGGGGGGTGAATCAGTGTGCCAAATATTTTTTCACTTTTCAACTGTACCCCTGATGTGGCAATCACTATTTACACTTCAATAGCACAGTCTATTGATGCTGCCCAGAGCTGCTATGTATACTACTGACCATTCTTACTGTTGCATGAAACTTACTCACATAACCTGTATTGCTGCCCAGAGCTGTTCCATAAACCTCACACGGTAATCACTGTCACATACATACACAGTCGTATGCACATCCACACTGCACCACCAAGTGGTCAGGTCTACCAGATGTACACACCCATTCTGCAGCCAAGCACTCCAATCCACAATACAAATACGAACATACACATCCACAACACAAGAAATACGTGCTTCGGCCAGTTGCCTACATGCACGGAGTAATGCCCACTGTCGGGCTCAGTATTTACTCAATACTAATTATGACTGCACCCACAGCCAAGGGAACACATTCCCAGTTTCCACCAATGACATACAATGGCTAGGTCTTCACCCTAGTTTTCTCAGAATGATCTGAGAGGCCGCACCCACGGTAAATAGGTTTAGGTAGTTGTACCTACCAAGGAACACATAGCCTCTGTGTCCAGCACCCACTGAACACCAATAAAATCAAGTTGGGCTTATAACAATGCCCTATAGTGAAGCACTCATACATGCAAATTTCCCCCAAATAGACTACAACTATCACTTAGGCATTTTATCAAACATCTTGCCTACAATGATTTATAATAATGAAAATTTGGCAAAATTGAGGTTACCTTGGCAAGGAGTAACCGTCGGAGATGCAATAATGTCAATCTCCACTTGATGCGGACCACAACCACGTTGTCTCGGTGCCGCCAATGCTTCAACCCCGGTTGTCACTTGGGTTTCTTGAAGCAACTCACAAGAACCAAATTCTAGGTTCTTCTTCTTTCTTTTCTCCTTGTCTTTACTTTCATGAAGCAACAATGACATTCACATTCACATTCACACACACACAAAGAGAGGGAAAAACTTCTTCTCTATTTCACTCTTCTTCTCTTCTCTTCTATTTTCTTTTTCTTCTCTTGGCAACAACCAATAGAGCTTGCTACAGTGGTTTCCAGCAGCTTCCTAAGCCTCTAATGGGGGCTATGGATGAAGTGCAAGAGGATGGAAGTCTTTCATTCAAACCTTTAACCTTCCACGAGCTTCAACTCGTTTTTCCGACCACCTCAGCAAGCCCTCTGCCTGATTTCTTCCCTCTGATGTGTAGAGCTCGGAGAGATGAAGAATCTCCAACTTGAATCACTCAAATCCGACTTAAAATGAGGGAGATATGACCTTTTGAAGTTGGAGCAATGAGATAGCCTGAAATGGAATCTTCGTACGGGTGGCGTAGGCTACACCGGCGGCGCGCGCAACAGGGGCGAAATCTGACCGTAGATCTCATATAAGAGATCTTATAATCCAAGCCGTCCGATTAAACCAACGGACAACCGATCCAAACCATTAGATTTGAATCTCGATGACGTCATCATGACGTAGGCGCTGACATCGTCAGAAGTGTTGTCGATCTATGATTGGTTGCTTTTCCGGATTTTAAGGGAGCTTGTCTCCCACTCACAAATGTGAAAATGCATATTGACCGTTGGATCCGAATCTTCCATGATGGCTTTAATCAGATTTCATGAGATCATTAAGATCGGAATCCTTTTTATACCTTCTATACACGCGCGAAACACAATAACATACCTTGATATAGTGTAGCGCCAGTGCATCAAGAATTATGCATCTAACCAATCAAATCCCACGCGCAAGCATCTATCTCGTCCATATCACACCAAAATCTCAGCAGCCTTTGGATGGGCATCAAGCCTACGTGGTCGAATCTTGGCCGTCCATTTCACTTCCCTTTACTTCTCTTTATTACAATCAAGCACTGCCTCCATATGTTTCAGTGCTTAAAGACCCCTTGCAACTCAGACCTTCAAAATCTTTAAATTACACAAAAGCCCTTCGAATTTCAAAAATAAATTCCGAAAAACCCACCCAACACCGAGAGCAACTGATGGATTTTCGGTTTGGATTTTCGAACCGGCTTTACGGAAACGCTTATAACTTTTTCATACGATATCCGATCGAGATGAAACGAAGTGCGTTGGAATCGTAACTGGATGCTTTACGACTTTTCAGAAGACTCAATCATCTGAATCATCAATGTAAAAAGACCAAAATGCCCCTACACATTTCCAATGACGTATCTTTCTCATACGCAATCGGAATGCGATGAAATCAGAACCGTTGGAAAGATTGTATTTTTGTCGTATTGTTACATGTAGAACACTTCCTTTAAAAAAATCATCTTCAATGCCGAAACTGCCCTCGACTGCCATAAATGCCGTAACTTCTTCATACGGTATCGGAATGTGACGAAATCAAATGCACTGGACTAGGAAAATTACAATCTATCTTTTTCATGAAGAACTGATCTTCCAAAAATGTCATTCTCATTGCCAAAAATGCCCTCGATCGTAAATAGGCCAATTTTGCCAGTTTTGACCCAGAAACCCGCACCGCCAGTTTTGACCCAGAAACCCGCACCACCTATTAATGATGTATTAAATCACTCCATGCATACCAAGCTGCTCTGTTATCTCATCGGTGACACTGGACACTGCCATGTCATCATTTTCATCCACGTCACCCAAACTGGCCACGTCATCACCGCCACGTGGCCGAGTTGCCAACAAGGACAACCATAAAACAACAATCTCCCCCTTTGGAGTTGTTGGCAACCACCTCATCACTAATACACTCTTAAGCTCCGATGAGTAACTCTCTCCCCCTTTGACAACAAGTACAAAGGGTGGAACCAATGGACTCCCCCTGAGTCCAATATGGGGGTAGCAACATCAAGCAACTTGCTCCCCCTCTCCCAATGCTACTAGTGCTTTGGAAGAACCACCACTCCCAGCTTCTGTCTGAGGAACTCAAACTGATCTTTGGGAAGCGGTTTAGTGAAGATATCAGCCACCTGCTCTGCTGTGGGAACAAACTCCATCCTTACTTCACCTTCCATCACCTTGTCTCTTAAGAAATGATACCGGATAGCAATGTGCTTCGTTCTAGAATGCATCACCGGGTTCTTGGAGATATTGATAGCACTAGTATTGTCACAATATAGTGGCACTGCCTGCTCAACCTCCACACTCAAATCCTTCAACATCTGCTTCATCCACAACACTTGTGTACAACAAGATGTAGCTGCAATGTATTCTGCCTCTGCAGTTGAAAGAGAGACTGACTCTTGCTTCTTACTATGCCATGCCACCAAGCTGCTCCCCAAATAGAATGCACCACCACTGGTGTTTTTCCTATCATCTACACATCCGGGCCAATCTGCATCTGAAAAATCTGACAAACTAAAGCTCTTGACTTTCGGATACCATAACCCAAACTCACTAGTCCCTTTCAGATATCTGAAAATTCTCTTCACTGCTGCCATATGTGTCTCTTTTGGTCCTGCTTGAAATCTGGCTACCATGCACACAGCTTGTAAGATGTCAGGCCTACTAGCTGTCAAATATAATAGGCTACCAATCATTGACCTATACGAGGTGTGGTCAACTGATGGAGAGTCATCTTCCTTGCTCAACTTACACCCAGTCATCATAGGTGTACTAACTGGTTTGCAATCCTCCATTGTGATTCTCTTTAACATCTCCCTCACATATTTGGACTGAGATATGAAGATACCTTCTTTCTTTTGATTGATCTGCAAACCCAAGAAGAATGATAGTTCACCCAACATGGACATCTCAAACTCATCTTGCATCCTTATTTGCACAACTCATCTTTGTGACCCCCAAAGATGATATCATCTACATACACAACCACCACAAGCTGACTGTTTTCTTCTGTTCTGATGTAAAGATTACTGTCCACTAAGCCTTTCTTGAAATCCAACTTGCACAAGTAAGAGTCCAATCTGGAGTACCATGCCCTTGGAGCTTGTTTCAAACCATACAATGCCTTCTTCAATCTGCACACAAGAGTGGGGTCCTCACTCAGTTAAAACCCATCAGGCTACTCTATGTAAACCTCCTCTTCCAAGTTTCCATTTAAAAAAGCTGATTTGACATCCATATGATAGACCTTGAACCCCTTGTACACTGACGAAACCAAGAACATTCTGATAGCCTCAAGTCTTGCCACTGGAGTAAAAGTTTTCTCAAAATCAATGCCTTCCACTTGAGCACTCTCCCTCTTTGACTTCAATATCAAAGAACTATAATATCTCTCTCTAAAGTAATCTCTCCCAGTGTGGGATACAAGCATCTATAGGAATGCCCATATGCATCTTTCCAATCCTACAGATGTGAGAGTTCAAACTACATAGGAGTGCCCATACGCATCTTCCCTATCCTATGAGTTGAAATCTCAATTACTCAACTGACCTCATATCTGCTTCAACACTGCTCATCAGATAAGTGTTGCCTCGACTGGATATACATCATGAACTACAAATTACAGTACGCAACTGGTCAACTCACCAGCTTCTTGAGCTTCCTGTCATAAATCTCTTCATCCAGTCAACATATCATTCTCTCTGTCACTAGTGCTGAAATATTTAACTCTGTCAAAGTCAAACAATCACCATGATCACACAAAATTGCACTCTGACAACTACCACTGAGATTGATACCAACTGAATCTCTGACCCATACTGATGCATACAAAAGCTAATTATTGGCTGCCATACTCACAACTGCATACCTCTGACCATCACTGACATCCTCAACTATTCTGCCCTCTGACTGACACTGAACTGCTCATTTGGTGATTGCTCCATTAAGATGCAAATACTCAAGAGGACTACACTAAGTTTCAACTGATGTTTCTAATCCAAGCACTATTGCAGGAACTTTACTGTCATAATCTAAGTCCTGCTGGGGGCACTAATATCCATCTAGTGAGCTCCCCCATTCTTGTGCACCAGAGTACACCTAGTGCCTGGGAGGTGTGCCCACTCCTATACCTTGTCTAAGTGGTGGGAGGGTGGTGACTGTGACTGCACACACCTCTATGTGCTTCTCTCTCCAAACTAACTGACCACTTGCTTTGGTCCTATGCATTTGCTTCTCACTAGAAGCTTTCCTACTACTCTGTTTTTCTTTTTGCTCACTTACTGTCTTCTTCAGTCTCTGCCTCTGTCCAACCAACCCAATTGTAGACCTCTCTTTTACCTTTCCAATTGATGGTCTTCCCTTTCTGAATCTTTCCTGCACAACTGTAGAACTGACATCTCCCTTTGTTTTCCAAATTCTGTTTACTGTTGTCTCGGCCTTTTGTATATCCTTCACTTTCCATACACTATACAAAGCCACCTGAGACTCACCACTAGATTGTGACTGATGCTTCTTAGAATGTCTTTCATTGACTTGCCTTCTACAACCACTTCTTAACTTTCTTGTTCTAGAGATCTGATAGTCTCTCTCCTCTTGTACAAGCTGAGGGGAGAGCACTGCCTTGCAATGCTTGGCCCAATGTCCATGATGGTGGCATCTAAGACATTCTACTAGTTGTCTACCCAGTGGTGCTATGGGAATCCTCCCTTCATAGTTGGAGTCTAGTCTAGATATACACTCTGCTCTCCTATGCCCATACTCACTGCACCTGTGGCAATACCCATGAAAACATAACTGTATCATTGGTAACTGCCTATGCAAGCTGGGTGAAGCATTATGTCTATTGGTGGGAGCCATCTGACTCTGCCTGGGAATCATCTGCATAGGCCTCTGATAATTGAACTTGTTGAACCTGCCATACTCAACTAGTCTCTGCTGGTAAACTCTGTTATAACCACCAACTCTGATTATGTTCCCTGTTTGGACTGCTTGTTCGCCTTTACCTCTACTCCTCTTTGTATCTTGTGGACTGCCTCCACATTGTGCCTGATATGTAGGAGATCTCATCTCACTATTGTGTCTCTCCTCTCTCTTCCTCTGTCTCCTCTGAGCTCTCTTCTGTGTTTTTCCTATAGTTTGTCTCTGTGGGCTGATCTCAACTGTCTCTATAGCTTTCTCTGATGACTCACCCTGCTTTGTTATAGAACTAGAGCTGATGATGGGTAGTCTCTGACATTCTGCAGACTGAGCAAGATGTCTATCCATCTCTGTAACCACAAGTGAAGTGGCTAAATGTCTCCTCTGCAACTCAGTCAACTGTGTTTGTAGTGAAATGATCTCTGCTTCTAATTCTTTGTTTAACTTCTTAAAATCATTTGAAATTTCACTACCTCTTTTAATCACTCGAGATTGCACATTTATTTTCTCTTTCAAGGGTAAGTTCTCTGATTCAAGCCTAGTACACACCTCACTTAGCTTTCTCAGTTGATCTTCAAGAGATTTTATAATATGAGGGTCATTTCTGGACTTCATCATCTGTGAGATACAAGAAGCATCAAGCTCTAACAGTTGTGCTCTCAACACATTGGCTGCCTCTTCAAGGATTCTACATCTCTCATCTCTATTGATGACTTGTGTTTCTAATGCTGCAATAATGAAGTTGCACTCCTTCAGATGTGTTCTCAAATCAATATTGATTTCATCTTGAGTTGTAGTAATATGTGCCTCAACACACTCAAATCCACTAGTGTAGCACTAATCTAAACATCTGCTTTCAACATCTAATGTGGACTCTGATATAGCTGGCTCACCTCCATATCGGTTGTGTAATCTCTCCCACATCGCCTTAGCTGATATGCATGAACTGACTTTGACACTCACACTGTCTGTTAATCCATCCAAAATGATCTCTCTAACCTTAGAGTCAATAGTAGAGTCTACACTCCCATTAACCACTGCACTCCATAGATCATACCCCAATGAACCTATATGTGACTTCATCAACTTCCTCCAAAAGATAAAATCTGATCCATTAAAAATAGAAGCTCCAGAAGTAGACTTACTGAACCAAACACCTGATGCCATCTTCAACCAACCGGATCACTCTGAGCTGTTTAAGCTGCCTCTAGAGCCCTTGCTCTGATACCAATTGTTGGGTCCCGATTGACACTGAGAGGGGGGGTGAATCAGTGTGTCAAATATTTTTTCACTTTTCAACTGTACCCCTGATGTGGCAATCACTATTTGCACTTCAATAGCACAGTCTATTGATGCTGCCCAGAGCTGCTATGTATACTACTGACCATTCTTACTGTTGCATGAAACTTACTCACATAACCTGTATTGCTGCCCAGAGCTGTCTCATAAACCTCACACGGTAATCACTGTCACATACATACACAGTCGTATGGACATCCACACTGCACCACCAAGTGGTCAGGTCTACCAGATGTACACACCCATTCTGCAGCCAAGCACTCCAATCCACAATACAAATACGAACATACACATCCACAACACAAGAAATACGTGCTTCGGCCAGTTGCCTACATGCACGGAGTAATGCCCACTGTTAGGCTCAGCATTTACTCAATACTAATTATGACTGCACCCACAGCCAAGGGAACATATTCCCAGTTTCTACCAATGACATACAATGGCTAGGTCTTCACCCTAGTTTTCTCAGAATGATCTGAGAGGCCGCACCCACGGCAAATAGGTTTAGGTAGTTGTACCTACCAAGGAACACATAGCCCCTGTGTCCAGCACCCACTGAACACCAATAAAATAAAGTTGGGCTTATAACAATGCCCTATAGTGAAGCACTCATACATGCAAATTTTCCCCAAATAGACTACAACTATCACTTAGGCATTTTATCAAACATCTTGCCTACAATGATTTATAATAATGGAAATTTGGCAAAAGTGAGGTTACCTTGGCAAGGAGTAACCGTCGGAGATGCAATAATGTCAATCTCCACTTGATGCGGACCACAATCACGTTGTCTCGGTGCCGCCAATGCTTCAACCCCGGTTGGCACTTGGGTTTCTTGAAGCAACTCACAAGAACCAAATTCTAGGTTCTTCTTCTTCTTCTTCTTCTTTCTTTTCTCCTTGTCTTTACTTTCATGGAGTAACAATGGCATTCACATTCATATTCACACACACGCAAAGAGAGGAAAAAACTTCTTCTCTATTTCCCTCTTCTTCTCTTCTCTTCTATTTTCTTTTTTTTTTCTCTTGGCAACAACCAATAGAACTTGCTACCTTGGTTTCCAGTAGCTTCCTAAGCCTCTAATGGGGGCTATGGATGAAGTGCAAGAGGATGGAAGTCTTTCATTCAAACTCTTAGCCTTCCACGAGTTTCAACTCATTTTTCTGACCACCTCAGCAACCCCTCTGCCTGATTTCTTCCCTCTGATGTGTAGAGCTCAAAGAGATGAAGAATCTCCAACTTGAATCACTCAAATCCGACTTAAAATGAGGGAGATATGACCTTTTGAAGTTGGGGCAATGAGATAGCCTGAAATGGAATCTTCGTAGGGGTGGCGTAGGCTACACCGGCGACGCGCGCAACAGGGGCGAAATCTGACCGTAGATCTCATATAAAAGATCTTATAATCCAAGCCGTCCGATTAAACCAACGGACAACAGATCCAAACCGTTAGATTTGAATCTCGATGACGTCATCATGACGTAGGCGCTGACATCGTCAGAAGTGTTGTCGATCTATGATTGGTTGCTTTTCCGGATTTTAAGGGAGCTTGTCTCCCACTCACAAAAGCGAAAAGGATTATTGGCCGTTGGATCCGAATCCTTCATGTTGGCTTTAATATGATTTCATGAGATCATTAAGATTGGAATCTTCTTTATATCTTCTATACACGCGCGAAACACACTAACATAATTTGATAAGGTGTAGCGCCAGTGCATCAAGAGTTATGCACCTAACCAATCAAATCCTATGCGCAAGCATCTATCTCGTCCATATCACACCAAAATCTCAGCAGCCTTTGGATGGGCATCAAGCCTACGTGGTCGAATCTTGACCATCCATTTCACTTCCCTTTACTCCTCTTTATTACAATCAAGCCCCTGCCTCCATATGTTTCAGTGCTTAAAGACCCCTTGCAACTCAGACCTTCAAAATCTTTTAATTACATAAAAGCCCTTCGAATTTCAAAAATAAATTCCGAAAAATCCACCCAACACCGAGAGCAACTGATGGATTTTCGGTTTGGATTTTCGAACCGACTTTACGGAAACACTTATAACTTTTTCATACGATATCCGATCAAGATGAAACGAAGTGTGTTGGAATCATAACTGGATGCTCTACGACTTTTCAGAAGACTCAATCATCTGAATCATCCATGTAAAAAGACAAAAATGCCCCTACACCTTTCTAATGACATATCTTTCTCATACGGAATCGGAACGTGATGAAATTAGAACCGTTGGAAAGATTGTATTTTTTTCGTATTGTTACATGTAGAACACTTCCTTTAAAAAATTCATCTTCAATGCTGAAACTGCCCTCGACTGCTACAAATGCCGTAACTTCTTCATACGGTATCGGAATGTGACAAAATCAAATGCACTGGACTAGGTAAATTACAATCTATCTTTTTCATGAAGAACCGATCTCACAAAAATGTCATTTTCACTGCCAAAAATACCCTCGATCGTAAATAAACCAATTTTGCCAGTTTTGACCCAGAAACCCGCACCACCTATTAATGATGTATTAAACCACTCTATGCATACCAATATGCTCTGTTATCTCATCAGTGACACTGGACACTACCATGTCATCATTTCCATCCACGTCACCCAAACTGGCCACGTCATCACCGCCACGTGGCCGAGTTGCCAACAAGAACAACCATAAAACAACAATATCTATGTGATTAACCTTGATTGACTTCTACGACATTATAGATTGGGGCATGTTTGTTTTTTGAATTAGTATCTGATTAATGGTGGCTGTTAGAAATCATTTTGGACAATTTTGAGCCTATAACCCGCAAACTTTTCAGGTGGCTTATCCATAGCTATCCTACATCACAACTTCCATTATTGTTTGAAGTGATAGAATCGATTTTAGGCTAGTCTTGTTACAAGGATGAGCTGACAATTATATATGTAGTTGAGTTCTAATAGTTAGCTTGCACATTCTATGTCATAATTTAGGAGTGGAGAAGTATAACTACACAAGAATGCAGTTAGTTTATAAAAATGAATTTGTATTGGTCATATGAAATGGATATAAACGAGTCACTTAACTTAGCGAATTACCCAACTGGTGAATGCTTTATAGATAAAATTAGGTTGAATGGAGTTAGTTGCAATGTTGTGTGGTGCCTAAATGGTGTGGTTACTATATATAACAAATGAAATTGTATTGATCATATCAGATGGATTGAAATTAATTAGTCATATGACTCAATCCAGATATTGATTTGTAGACAAAATCAGGTTGAAGTGTGGCTAGTTGCTATGTTGAGCCTTTTTTTTTTTTTTTTTTTTTGTTAAAGATTAGAAAAAGAATATATTACTATAAAAATGATGTATACAAAGATAACGTCCAAGCATTCCCATACAGAAAGAAGAAATATAATATAGACTTGAAGCCCCACCTTTAGCATGGCCGTCAATAGGGCTCAAAACATAAAAATATTCAGTTAAAGGATCTACCTTTGGCATTGCCATCAGTAGAAAACTCCTTGCTGAATCAAATAGAGTAAGTATCCTCCTGTTAGAAATTGAACAAAGTGAAAAATGTACAAAATGAAATCTTGGGGTCTTCCTTGGAAATCCTAGATGAAATCTTGCTTGGTAAAAGATGGGTGAGTAGTCCATGAGAATGAAGCTTGCAGAGAAGCACCCTTTTTAGCTAAGAGTGAGAAATCTTCTAAAAAAATGGATGCAAGAAAATGCAGAAGATGCTCCAAGTGTTGCTGAAATATCTCTGGAATAGTTTTGTTCTCCACACTAGAAACCACCACAATAAAGTCACATTCTATCCACAAAAAAAAAAAAAAAAAAAAAAAAAAAAAAAAAAAAAAAAAAATCCGTACGTTTTTGTTTATCTATATTTACCAAATATGTTGAGTCATTTGAGTTCCCCCTACATTCAATGATCTTCAAATTTCCATCAATGGTTTAACAAGGTTTGTTATAGAAAGTCTATTTTGTGTCTACATTTAACATTTCTATTCATGGTTTAGTTATGTTACTGATGTTGTTTCAATGGTTACATTATTTGGAACTTCGTAAATGGATCTAGTATTTTGGACGTTTAGTTTTTTTTTTTTTTTTTTTTTTTTTAATCTACTACAATGCATCACTTGGTGTTCATGTGATATGAAGTTCTTTTCTTTGCCTTCAATTTTTCTCCATTTTATCAATTGTAAAATATTTATGGGTTTATGGATTCGGTATTTTGGAAGTTCTTTTCCCTTACTCATTATTTATTTTCTAATAGTTTTGTTATGTTTATTCATTAATAGGTTCAACTGCATCAAAAGATGATATGGATACTAGTCATTTTGGCACACTTAATATAGAAATGGTTGGTATTCAGATTCTAGAGTTTCCACAACATTTTCACAAATAGGTCTACATCAATTCAAAATGTGGTAAAGTTAATAGGATTCGCATTGGACTTGCCTGAGCTAAGCCAACAAATTACAAACGCAACGAAAGAACGTTTGCAAACATGGATGCTTTGCAAGAAATAAAGATTGATACAAATATCTGGATATTCTTTTCACAGTCTTCTACAACCATATTCCTGCATGGATTTTCGGCTTCTTCACACCTAATTTTGCTATTGGTTTTATCCATATCTTGGGTTTGTAAGAGACGCATGATGCCTACTACTGAAAATTCAAAACCAGTGTTGAAGGTTACATATTTTTTATACTACTGGTTAATTGGTCTGTCTTTTGTTGATCTTCTATTATGCGTATTAAACTACTTCTTTGGATATGGACATGATTGGTCAGATTTCAAGGTTTTTGCTCAATTGGATTTTTCATTTAGATCACTCACTGGGTTTGTGATTTCTGCTTACTTGCACATCCAGTTTTCTCATTCAAGTGAACACAGGTTCCCCATTCTACTGAGGATTTGGTGGGCATTCTATTTCCTAATGTCTTGTTCCTATCTTATTATACATCTTGGTTTGTATTGGAAACGTTCATCTTTATCATCCCTGCTATGGGTTTCTGATGCTATATCCATTATTGCTGGTTCGTTCATTTGTTATGCTGTGTTGTTTGGCAAGGGGCGAGAAGGTGATGATTTCCGTCTTTTAGAGCCTCTTTTAAGTGAAAATAGACAAGGATCAAGTGTTGGGGAAGATAGTGTAACTCCTTATGCAAATGCCAATCTTCTTAGTATTTTTACCTTCTCTTGGATGAATCCTTTGCTTGCACTTGGGTATAAAAAAACATTAAACCTTGAAGATGTTCCTCAGCTTGCCAGTTGTGATAGTGCCAATGTGGTCTTTGCTCTTTTTAGAAATGAACTTGAGTCTAATGGTAATGGCAGTGGCAATAGTGGTCATATAAGCACATTCAAGCTGGTGAAGGCATTGATTTTTTCGACATGGAAAGAAATTTTATGGACAACTTTATTCTCCATTGTATGCACATTGGCTTCTTATGTTGGGCCATACCTTATTAAAGCTTTTGTTCAATATCTCAATAGCCCTCACCAACTGAAATATAAAGGTTATACATTAGTGATTATTTTCTTTCTTTCTAAGCTCATAAAGTGCATCTCAGAAAGGCAGTTGTTCTTTCAATTACGAAAGATGTCAATCAGGCTCCGTGCTGCCTTATCTGCAATAATCTATAAGAAGGGTCTCAAGCTTTCAAATCAATCAAAGCAGGGACACACTAGTGGTGAGAACACTAATTTGATAAGTGTTGATGTTGAGAGGACTTGCCTTTTCAGTTGGTACTTACATGATATATGGAGGGTCCCTGTTCAAGTTGTTCTAGCATTGTTGATCTTGTACAACAATCTTGGATTTGCTTCTTTTGTAGCAATTTTTGCCACATTGTTTTTAATGTTAGTAAATATCCCAATGGGAAAACTACAGGAGAAATTTCAAGGAGAACTAATGGATTCAAAGGATCGAAGGATGAAAGTCACAACTGAGGCTCTAAGGAATATGAGGATTCTCAAGCTCCAAGGTTGGGAGATGAAGTTCTTGGCTAAGATAATTGAACTCAGAAACTTTGAAGTAAGATGGATAAAAAAGTTACTTTATACAATAGCTATGACTTCTTTTGTCTTCTTGTCTGCTCCCATGTTTGTATCTATGGTTACCTTTGGGTTCTGTGTATTTATGGGAATTCCACTAGAGTCAGGGAATGTTCTATCTTCACTTGCTACATTTGATATATTGCAAGAGCCCATTTATAATCTCCCAGACTTAATCTCTATGGTGGTTCAAACTAAAGTTTCCCTCTGCAGGATAACTTCATTCCTCTGTCTTGATGATCTTCAACCGAATATAGTACAAAAGCTTCTCAAAGATAGTTCTGAGGTTGCAGTTGAGATAGTCAAGGGAAATTTTTCTTGGGACATTTATTCCTCCAATCTCACGTTAAAAGATATTAATTTCCAATTGTACTGTGGTATGAGAGTAGCTGTTTGTGGATCTGTTGGGTCAGGTAAATCAACACTACTTTCATGTATATTGGGGGAAGTGCCGAAGGTATCTGGAGCCATTAAGTTGAATGGGACAAAGGCCTATGTTGCACAATCACCTTGGATACAGAGTGGCAAGATAATAGACAATATATTGTTTGGTAAGGAAATGGACAAGAAAAGGTATGAGATGATCCTTGAAGCATGTTCATTAAAGAAGGACCTAGAATTGTTTGCTTTTGGGGATCAGACTATTATAGGGGATAGGGGGATTAACCTAAGTGGTGGACAAAAGCAAAGAATTCAGATTGCACGTGCCTTGTACCACGATGCAGATATTTATCTACTTGATGATCCTTTCAGTGCTGTGGATGCTCACACAGGATCTCATCTATATAAGGTAGCTGTTCTTTGAGCTCTATTTACTAAATTTTCCTTGATGAAATTGGCTTGAAGCATACATCTCATTGCTTACATCACAATGTTGTTCACCAATATCTAAGTTTGATTTAAAAAAACTATCTTAGAAGAATAAAATCATGGTTGTCTAAACAAATAAGGCATATATACGTGTAATATTGAGTGATGCATTTTTTTGAATAAAAACCTATGGTTTGATGTTACTTATCGTAATAAAAAATAGATAATTTCAATGTATATATCTTTTTTTGGCCCTTTTAAGTAATCAGAAATTCTAGTGCCTAAATGTAAACATTTGAACTTTTGTGACAGGAGTGTTTGCTAGGAATTTTGGGTTCAAAAACAGTAATTTATGTTACCCACCAAGTAGAGTTTTTACTTTCTGCCGATCTTATCTTGGTGAGAATATGCTATCTTTTTGTCCCAATTCCAAGTTCTTCAACTTAGTTTTGTAGTGATTAATTACCTTCTCTTGTTTGGTAGGTTATGAGAGATGGAAAGATTACTCAAACAGGAAAGTACGAAGAAATTCTTAGTTCAGGAAATGACTTGATGGAGTTAGTAGGTGCACATAAGAAAGCTTTAGCAGACCTTAATTATGTTGAATGTGAAATTACTTTGGATAATTTAACTAACAGTGAGGAAGATGGTAATATAATATGTAGTGAGAAGTCTATTCAAAATGATGAGGAAAAGGAACCCAAAAACTATAATACAGAAAAATTGGTTGGGTCAGAAGGGCAGCTTGTCCAAGAAGAAAAGAGAGAAAATGGTGGAGTTCGTCTTTCAGTCTATTGGAAGTATTTTACCGCTGCATATAAAGGGGCTTTCGTACCACTGATATTGCTGGTACAAATTTTCTTCCAGCTTTTCCAAATAGTTGGTAGTTATTGGATGGTGTTGTCTACTCCCAGTTCAGAGGATGCAAGACCTCACATTAGAGCATCTACTCTAATATTTGTTTATGTTGCTTTGTTCTTTGGAAGCTCACTTTGTGTATTTATAAGGTCCATGCTCACTATAACTAGTGGATACAAGGCGGCCACTCTTTTTTTCAACAAAATGCATTTGTGCATTTTCCGTGCTCCTATGTCATTTTTTGATTCTACTCCAAGTGGAAGGATTTTAAATCGGGTTAGTAAATATGCTTGCATAATCTTGGGATTCAAATGATCTTGTTAAATCATCATAAAAGTTAATATAGTTTCAAATAAACTCTATTGTTTTAATGCAGGCATCCATAGATCAAAGTGTAGTTGATACTTCCATTCCTCATCAAATTGAAGAGCTTTTTGCCTCAATCGTAGAATTATTGGGAACTGCTATAGTAATGTCACAAGTCACATGGCAAATGTTAATAGTTTTTATTCCAATGACTGTAACATGTATCTCGTACCAGGTAATTCTATAGTCACTTCCAATTTTTCTGATTAAAATCTCAAATCAAGTTCAATCTTACTTTTCCAATGGTTACAGGCCATTGTACAAGCTTTGTTTGATTAGTGAATTTTTAATTTGCTTTGTTTACATCAAATTTGGTTTAGTGGTGATTTAAACCTTAATGTTTTCCTTCAATTTTTAAAGAACATATGCAAGAAATTCATTTTTTCAATCACATGGTATTATGTAAATTAAAGTCTTTTACCAAAATTATTTGAGAAAAAAGGACCAAACAAGACCAATGTTATGAAAGTAAAAACTGTGCCTAAAGCGACGAAACTGTCCTTTTGATATGCATAAAATATTTTAGATATATATGGATTAAAATATAATATGACCTACTAGTTATGTTGATAGCTCCATCAGCTAGAGCTCATACTAAAACTAAGATAATTATAATATATGCTAACATAAATAAATTATTAAACAATTTCTCATTTTTGCACTAGCCAAATAATAAATCAATTAATATTGTGAAAATGAATTAATACATTGTCGTAAAATAAGAAGCTGGTAAACTATTTTAAAGTAGTTAATGATAAATTTATAATTAATTCTCAATAATTCCATTGCAAAGCCGCAGTGGTCTAACAATTATGGGTCATGTTGAGGGTTTTTGTAGTTAAACTGGCCATTGGATAGTTACTATTCCCAGTTTAGATTAGTCATGCGTCAAGTTTTGGATTCGATCTCTTTTGTATGGTAGACCATTTTTGGACTTCTACATTGTATTTTCAATGATTGAATTGGAGTTTTCCAAAGTTGCGAAAGTTGAATTCTCAACCAATCAAGGCTTAAAATTTGATAGATAGATAGATATATAGTGATTTGGAAACTCACATTGAATTATTTTTAGCTTCAATAGAATTACCATATAAAAATTTTTGGCAGTCAAGAGCCTATCTAGGTGGACCACCCAAGAATCGGTGCCACATAATTAATTAGTCAATAATTTTCAATGGGAAAATTTTCTTCTTCCATCATTCTTTTCCATTTTTTATGTCTACTTTCTTTCTTTCTTCTTAACTTCCTACACATCCCTCTTTTTTTCTTAAATGAAAACGTGTGGTCTACAGTGATGCTAAACATGTAAAAGCATCATCCTTAAGTGAAGTATCTAGATTATACTCATTTTTGTGCTAAAATTCACATTCATGTGCTTTTTGTGACTCTGTAATTTCATACTATCCAATACATCATTAGAATAAGTTTAATTTGACAAACAATTGGATAGAGGAACACACAATTATTAATTGAATTTGAAATTTGATAATATGATGATTACTCTTAAAAAAAAAAAAACAAAAAAAAAAAAAAACAAAAACAAAACAAAAGAAGAAAACAGAAAACTCTAGATGTAATTACATCCATGTGCAGTGGGACCTTTTATCGGGATAGAAGTTTTGGGATAGAGTCAACATACAAGTAATTTATGCAATTCAATTATAAAAATAGAAAATATTTACCATCTTAAAAGGAATAGTTGAAGTAAATAAAATAGAATGAGATACTTCTTGCACTTTTATGCATGATGATGTTGTCACTATCAACAATCTAAATGTAAGCAACTCACATTAAGAAAAACATATATCATTTTCTCTCTAACTTATATTCATTACACATCTTTTAACATTGTACCTAATTTGTTTTTTATGAATCTTGTCTTGTATAGCGATACTACAAATCTGCAGTACGAGAACTATCACGACTAAATGGAGTATGTCAAGCTCCAATTATACAACACTTTTCTGAATCTAGTTTAGGTTCAACCACAATCAGGTGCTTTGATCAAGAAGAAAGGTTTATGGATACAAACCTCAAGCTAGTCGAAGAATATTCTCGACCTAGATTTCATTTCTCTGGTGCAGTGGAGTGGTTATGCTTCCGCATGGATATGCTAGCATCTATCACATACGCCGTCTTTTTGGTTTTCTTCATTTCAATGCCAAAGGGAGTTCTTAGTCCTGGTAAAATGTTAAACTTGAGATATGATAAAAATCAGCTCATATGGAAACCATGATTGATTGCTCATATGCAAGCATGATTTGATTTTTTTTTTCTTTTTCTTTTGAAGGTGTCGTGGGTTTAGCAGTCACATCTGGGCTTCGTTTTAGTTTGCACGCGGTTATATGGGATCTTAGCATTCTTGAGAATAACATGATATCCGTTGAGAGAATATTGCAGTATGCATGCATCCCTAGTGAGCCTCTTTTGTTGGTGGAAGAAAATAGGCCAAGTTGTGAATGGCCATCACAAGGAAAAATTGAAATTTTTGATCTACAGGTAAAACCTATTCTCAGTTCTCAAGTCTCTATCTCCTTACTAATTTCCTTGTTTTATGGAATAGACTTTGAAGCCATCACAAGGGAGAGTTTTTCCTTTTCGTATGAAATTACGCTTAGCTTTATTATTTTATCATTTAATATGTATATAGGTCCGATATGCCCCGCACCTTCCTTTTGTCTTGCAAGATGTCACATGCACTTTTCCTGGAGGGATGAAGATTGGAATTGTTGGGCGAACGGGAAGTGGTAAATCAACTTTGGCACACACTCTCTTTCGCATGTTGGAACCTACATTTGGTCAAATTTGGATAGATGGTATCAACATTTTCCAGATTGGCCTTCACGACTTGCGGTCAAGGTTAAGCATCATCCCACAAGACCCAACAATGTTTGAAGGGACTTTAAGAAGCAATCTTGACCCACTTGAGGAGTACACTGATGAACAAATTTGGGAGGTGGGTTTTTTTTTTTTTTTTTCATTTGATGAATTTTTAATTAATGACAAAGATAGGATGGACAATATATCTTCTAACTTATTGATGGTTTGCACATAAAATAAACACATCACAATTGATTGGTTGGAACATATATCTTCTATTAACTCCTTTTTTGTGGTCGTCTTCTTTTATTTTTTGTAAAATTTTGAAATCCTTTCCATTAATCTATTGGAATCATTCCATTGTATGCATTAGATCATATATGGGCCAAGATTGGCCTAGGAGATTCTCTTAGCTAGGACTTAGAAAGTTCACTATTTTTATTGCCCAATTTTTTATTTCCACTTGTTGCCTCCTTGCTTGTTCAATTCAACTTTTGCTTACCTCATCTTTAACAATCAAGTCTGTGTCATTTTAAATAGTCAACCAAGGTGGTAAGTTGACATGAATTTTTGTTGTCTTAGGTTTTAGACAAATGTCAACTTGGTGATAAAGTTAGAAAGAACGAAAGGAAGCTTGATTCTGCAGGTTAGTTTCTTCTTCTATTCACTTTGTAAAAAAGTTTCTCAACATCTATTTTTCCATGCGCAAGTGCATAGTCCTTTCAAAATTCTTATTATATGATGTGTCTAACTCATTATGTACAACCCAACTTCCCTGACCCTAACCTCTTTTCCAACAAATAGTAGGAAAATAAAAGTTAATCAAAATAAATCTTGAATAGCTAACACATTTTAATATGGTGGTTATCACAGTGACTGAAAATGGAGAGAATTGGAGCATGGGTCAAAGGCAATTAGTCTGTTTGGGTCGGGTATTACTCAAAAGGAGCAAAGTATTAATACTTGATGAAGCTACTGCATCAGTGGATACTGCAACTGACTATTTAATTCAGCAAACACTTAGGCAACACTTCTCAGGGTCTACTGTCATCACAATCTCACATAGGATAACATCAATTCTTGATATTGATATGGTCCTCCTTCTCGATAATGGTTAGAAGCTAGTAATTAATACACGATAGTCAAATAGATTCAATAGAGTTTAGTAATATGTCTTCTCCTTTTTTTGGTGCTTGCCTAATCAGATAAATATGTTTCTTATCTTGCGCAGGCCTTGTACTCGAATATGATTCTCCAGCCAAATTGCTAGATATCAAATCCTCGTCATTTGCAAAGCTTGTTAAGGAGTATACTCGAAGATGTAGTTCCTAGTTTTTTAAAGGCTAATCACTGACTTTTGAATGTTCATATGGAAGCATGTTGCATTACTTTGAGTGCATTGTTGTTTTGAGTATGAAAAAAGAAGTGAAAAGACAGAAGAATAGCTTTCGAGGCTACCTGTAATTATTTGAGTTGGCATTGGCATTCTGTTTAAGTATTAGGGATACAAAAGGAGGTAAGAGGGTGAAAAAAATGATTTTTCTTCGTGCATATCTATAAACCTTGAAGATGCATTAGTAGTTTGGTAGTATCTTTAAATCACCATAAATATCCATCACTTGTCACATTGGATAGAATTGAAATTTTATGAAAAAGTTAGAGCCAAAGTTCTTTGACTCACATCAAGTTTTAGTAAAAATGGAGTTATTCTAGTAGCAAAAAAAGTTGTGAAGATCCCATGAAATTTGAGAAGAAATGAAAGCTACAAATACAAATGGATATCCCAATACATGAGAAAGTATATGATTAAATCAAGGTCAAGTTATGTATCCACGTGTCAAAACTCGGTGCCCATATGATGCCTAAAGATTTACTTGTCTTGGGGAGTCACGATAATCATAAATTAGGATTCTTGTAACACTAGCAAAGGCCAAATTTAAACCTATCAAAACGAAACCTTTAAAAGTATCAAAAAGGAAAACAATCTTTAAAAAGGAAGTTACACTCCCTTCCCTTGTACTTTTTGCCTTAACACCACTTTCCCCATATACTTTGAAAATTACCACTCCTCTCCCTTGTACTTTAAAGATTCTATCACTCGTACCCTTCCGTTAGAAAATCCTATTAAGTGATGACACCGGCCTTAAAATTTGATGTATGATTCCTAAATTACCATTTTGTGATGTAAAATACGATTGGCCTTTAGAGTCCTAAAGCGAGTTAAATTAACTTCTCTCCCCTGAACCCAAATGGCGGACTCCTGCGGCGAAAATCTTCAACTAGAGGGAGACACCACCACCACATCTCCCGATTCAGAAAACACCGCTCCTCCTCCTTCATCCCTCTTTCATCGATACCAACGACGGAAACCCATAAACCAAAACGAACTCCCCAAGCTCCACTAATGCGATGACGAACAGATTTAGATGAAAATTTTGTTGGGGCTTCTTCTTTATTGTGGGTAATATTGATTCAAGAAAAGGACTTTCTTTTTTATTGAACTTCTATTTAAGACTAATGCGAACCAGCGCTCCATTCAGAAAACGCCGCCCATCTGTCTCCCATTCTCACTCTCTCTCTCCTTCCTAGAGGGAAGAATTGAGGGGATTTCTTCTTCTCTCTTTCCCTTTCAAACATGGAATGTCAAAAGGGGAGAGAAATGAGGGAAAGGGGAGAGAAATGATTTATATTAGATATAAGGGTAATATTGTCTTGTTGCATGTCATTTTAATACTGTCAGTGACTAATGTGACGATTGATAGAATCTTTAAAGTACAAGGAGGGGAGTGGTATTTTTCGAAGTACATGGCAAAAAGTGATATTAAGGTAAGGTACAAGAGAGGGGAGTGCAATTTCCTTGTATTTGAAAAGGTGGATCTTGGGGTCAAAATGCACATTGATAATGATTCACATAACAATAGCAAAGCCCAATTTCCTCTCTCTGTCCTTCCTAGAGGGAAGAATTAAGGGGATTTCTTCTTCTCTCTTTCCCTTTCAAACATGGAATGTCAAAAGGGGAGAGAAATGAGGGAAAGGGGAGAGAAAGGATTTATATTAGATATAAGGGTGATACTGTCTTGTTACATGTCATTTTAATACTATCAATGACTAATGTGACGAGTGATAGAATCTTTAAAGTACAAAGAGGGGAGTGGTATTTTTCAAAGTATGTGGCGAAAAGTGATACTAAGGTAAGGTACAAGGGAGGGGAGTGTAATTTCCTCATCTTTGAAAAGGTGGATCTTGGGGTCAAAATTCGCGTCCATAATGATTCACATAACAATTGCAAAGCCCAGTTTTAAACCAGTCAAAACGCAACCTTCAAATATTAGGAGAAAAACAATTAACAAACCAACCTTTAGTTTTGAAAAAAGGAAAAAGAAAAAATAGTATCATTAATTTTTTCTATGGGGAGATCATTGCATGGTTGAGTCGCCCTAACACTAGCACAAGGGGCAACGAGATCGTGCATAGAGGCATCAATACATATGAAATTTTCTTTTTTACTTTTGGAGGGTGGAGTGGTAATTCCGTGCACTCCTTTGTCTAGGCTCAGGATCTATGTGGCATTGCAGCATTCTTTTCACCCTTATTTTATGTAGGGAGTAAGTTCCCTCCGATGCCCCATGTGAAACTTCTGGTGTTGAAGAGGGAGTATTATGGGAATTTCATCAAATAGAAGGATATTTAGGACATTTTCTAGGGGGTGCTATAATAATAATTTGAGTGGGGGCAATGTAGTTTTGGTTTTGTGTTGCCGTTGTGTGGCCTACGTGAGTGCTCTCATGTTTCTATGTCTTCTTCTCCTCCCCTGTAGAAAGACATCACTATTCCTTATTTGAGGAAAAAGAGAGATAGACACTTGGATCTTTTTTTTT